>NC_048223.1:54462878-54523893 GCF_002007445.2 Ailuropoda melanoleuca
TAGTTTTGACTGCATTTGGCTCATAGAATTTTTAATTTCTGTCAGATTCGCTCTCATTTCTGCCTTTAGGGATTCTATATTCTCAGTAACATTTTCATTAATACTTTTTTCAAGTCCACTCATCATCTTGACCATTGTTGCTCTGAATTCCATTTGTGATAATAATTGGGATACATCCATATGTATTAATTCTGTGGCAGAGGCCACAGACTCATTATCTTTTCTTTGCTGGGGGGGACTTCTTCTTGTCATTCTGATGAGGAGAGATTTCAGGGCTGTCCAGAGCCCAAATTATTGACTGAGACCCAGGCCGTGCGCCCTTGTTTTATAGAGATCTTAGGGATGTGGGCTTCTTCTTTAAAGATTTTATTTATTTATTTAAGAGGGAGAGAGACAGTCAGCAAGAAAGGGAACCCAAGCAGGGGATTGGGAGAGGAAGAAGCAGGCTCCCCACGGAGAAGCCCGATGAGGGACTTCTTTTCGGAACGCTGTGATCACACCCTAACCCGAAGACAGGCGCTTAATGACTGCGCCACTCAGGCGCCCCGGTTTGTGGGCTTCTTGATTTTTCAGCCTGCCTTCTGGGGGAGGGGCCTGCCGTGCCGGTACTCAGGAAACCCTGTTTGGGTAGAGTCTCCGTGTCCCCTGCGAGGGGGGATGGGGATGGGCACGCTGTGATCTGGTATTTCCGGCTTTTTTTCTCTGGCGGCTTTCCCTGGCAGTCTGCTGTGCCTCTTCTGAGAGTCAGAGCAGCAGCGGCTGAAATTCAGCATCTGTCTCAGAACAGAGGGATTGCGGCCCATTCTCCACTGATGATCTGGCCACTTTAACTCTGTTTCTGTTGGTACTGCTCAACCCTGCAGCTTCCTGGGATGTGCGTCCCACTCTCGGCATCCCAGCCCTCACTCCCAGGGCTGGCGCGTCTGTGTACTTTGTGTTTCTAACCCCACCAGCCGCCAGCCACCAGCTGCCCCGCGCACGCTCCCGGAGATCCCGGTCTCAGTCTGGATCCAGTGAGCACACCGGAGTTCCGGATTTCCGTGAGATGCTTGGTAGCACGCCCTCCCGGCTCACAGCCTCAGTCTGCTGTCTCGAGGGTGCGGGTCCGCAGTCCGCCCGCTCCCCCGTGCAGGTGGCTAACCACTTCCCGGCGCCTGAATGCGGCAGCTCTTCCCCCCCGTGTCTGTTTATCTTCCGATATCTGTGCGGATTCACGGCTCCCCGCTTCGTACCTCAATACTCAGCACTGGAGATGTTCATTTGTAGAGATCCAGATGTATCTTCCTGCATCTCAGGCTGATTCCATGGATGTTCCTGCTGGTCTGGTACCTATCCAGCTCGACTCAGGGGACCGGCTGAAACAGGGGTCCTCTACTCCTCCGCCATCTTAACTCCTCCTGGAATGTTCTTTTAATAGAGATTTGTGAAAGGGTGAATGAATCAAACCAAAGCCTCTATGTGCATCTTTAACTTATGCTTGCTTAGTAAATACAAACATAGTTGCTTCCTTCTTTAATTTGTGCTTCCTTGATGCTCTGTAAATATTTCAAAATCTTTGGCCAGGGTTTGTCAGAATTATTGAGCTCTTCCAATAGTATCAATTTTTGAGCTTCTCTCAAAAAGCTTGATGTCTTCTAATTATATTTTAAATTTCCAGTTTGATTTGCTATGACCCCATGTCGATACAAAATGAATGTTAGTTGATGCACTTCAATTTTTCTGTTCTTACTTACTTCAAATAGTAATGGTATGCAGCTAAAGGATTGATTTTCTAGGAGAGTATTGCATTTTTAACAATTACCTGCACTTATTCTGTTTACAAATGTTCCTTAATTCTTACTGTTGTTATCCTATTATAATTCTTTCCTAGAAATAAATATATAGAATGTGTTGCCAGGTTTTGCTCAAATTTGTCATTAGTTTATTAGTTAAATCCATCATCAAGGAAGATGATTTAAGAATTTCTTTCAATTGGGGCACTTTGGTGGCTCAATCAGTTAAACGTTTACCTTTGGCTCAGGTCATGATCCCAGGGTCTTCAGACCAAGACCTAAGGGGGGGGGGTCCCTGCTCAGCGGGGAGTCTGCTTCTCCCTCTCCCTCTGCATCCCCCTCACCAGCTCATGCTCTCTCTCTCTCAAATAAATAAACATAATCTTAAAAAAAAGAAATTTCTTTCAATTATAAAAACTATCAAATTTAAAAATATTTGATTATTTTAAGTAATCCTTAAATTCGAGCAGTTAATAATATTATCCCTTTGGTTTTAAAAATCCTTCAAATGCTAATTTCATTCTTTTGTTTACTTATGTAACTTATTCAGCATTCCTGTGTGTTCTCTAGACTAATCTAAATTGCAAGAAGGCTGAAAAGGTTAACTTATTATAAACCGGAAGAAGCCAAGTAAGTCTTAACCCATGTTGATTTTGAACTGCTTTCTTTTATGCTGTCTATTTCAGTAGCTACGACTCTTCTAAATTAATGTTACATAAATCACTCTTTGATTTTATTTCTTTTTTTAGCACAATTTTAAAGAAAGGTGCTATCTTGACCTTATCAGTAGTAATCTGGCAATATAAAAAATATTTGAAACTATACTGTAAATGGCTTGATGGTTCATCTAGTATATGATCTAGCAAATGATTTATATTTTAAAAAAATCTCCTCTGTTGACTATCATAGGACAAAGAGGTTTGTTTACAATGGTATTTCAAAGGAATCAAAACCATGTCGTTTATACATTTTTAAAGCAACCAATTCCATAGTTGAGAAAATATTTCTCTGAAAATAGACCAAAAAATTTCTCTAAAGCAGCTGTGATCAGGGCCCCTGAAATGAAGTATGGAATCTTAAGCATGAGCGATTTTTTTTCCAGTTTTAATTAAATTGACCTTAACAGTGCTGATATGTCCCTGTCTTTAAACTGAGCAGAATTTAATGTGTACATCTTTACGGTAATGGCCTCTGATGAATAACACTTAGAAGTTCTTATCTGCATGCTATGATTAAATGTCTTTATCTCTAGGGACCACATTCTACTTTATTTGATTCATTTTCCCCCCTCTCAACTCTTATTCACCAAAAATCAAAACTTTGGAGTCTGGGTGGTTATAGAAAAATATGTTAATGTAGATTAAAGCATAGAATAAATGAGGATGTCTCTTAAGATTTTTTTTCTCAAAAGGAACTCTGTCTCGCCCTCCACTGATAATCACATCTGTGCCCATAGCTTGAACCACAACCCAAATGTGGCGATTCTGCTTCCAAAATACCAACCTCAAACATTCGCCTGTGATGACTGATTCCTCTGCTTGTCTTGGGCTTGACTACTCTGTGGGAGCAGTCAACACTAATGATCAAATCACAGGGCCTTCTACTTTCATCAGATGTCTCTCCCAGTTACTTATTGAGTCCCTGTGGATGTTGCATGTTCTTGCACACATGCCTACTCCAGGTCATCAGTTGGCCCCTCTGCATACCCATGAAAGCACCTCACCACCTCTGCTACCAAGGCCAGCTTCTCATCGAGTGCTTCTGCTCTGCCCCTCCTGCCCTGTGGTTTCTGGAGCCCAAACCCCTTTGTTTTGTCAATTCTTCACAATTTCATTATTTCCTTGTCTAAAAGGTGTAAAAGCTTCCTGTTCTGGTCACTTTGGAGAGTCTCGTATTGTTATGGGCTCCCATATGTACAAAATTAAATCTGTTTTTCTCCTGTTAATCTGTCTTAATTATTAGACCAGCCGAAGAATCTAGAAGGGAAGGAGGAAGAGTTTTCCATCCCTACAGTGGATGCTTAGACTTCTGTGGATTCAGTTCGTTTGGTTTTGATGTTTCTTCCCTTCGTCTTCAAAAATCAGTCTGGTAAATTAATCAATTAATGTTATAATTAATCTTCTCTTACCTCTCCTACACAAAAATAATTTCTTACAGCAAAACAATAATAACAATAAAAGAAAACAAATGATTTAGGAGACCTTAAGCCCACGTGTTTCACCAAGAGGCAAAATCCGTCTTCCATGTGGACTCAGATTTTGTATCTTACTGCATGGTAATATGAACCTTTTGCAGTTGCCTACCCTTAAATTCCAAGTTCTTTGACTCCTTTTCAAATCAACTGATGAATACAGGCAATGATTTTCAGCACAACATCTCCTTCTGGTCCTCTCTCTTCTTCAAGTTGCTACCCTGTATGCCTTGTTTTTTTCCTGACCAATGCATTAGTTTTCTGGAGTACCCCTGTGTGTGGGCATGTGCATACATGCATTTATGTTTGGATTTTGCAGTGACATTATGCCAGTGGTTTAAAACAGAAGAGGAAGGAGAAGATTAAGAAGACATTAATGGGTTTAGAGGGAGGAAAAAAGTAAACCCAGGTAGGTGAAAACAAAATGATGCCAAAATGATGCATTATTTAAAGGATACTTTGGCTGATGATGTAATTTAAACTAAAAGGCAAACTAGGTTATAAAATTTTCAGGTGAGGGAAAATATAGAACAGCCAGCCAGAAAGCGTAGATTAGTTTCATGCAATCAGGTGTTACTACTTAATGCAGGCAGTTGGAAATATGAGATTATTCTGTTGAAGTGTTTGCATCTGAATAGAATTTTAATATTAAGCTAAATGTATAATTGTGGAGTAGTGATTCACAAAGTAAGGATCAAGAAGATTGATGGTGGTGTAGAAGCAAACTTTAGATCTCCTATTATTTATTTTAATCTAAAAAATAAAGAAATTAAGATTTACCAATATTTGAATGCAGTTTAAATTTACAGATTGATATGGCCCCCCTATCCTGGTCTGAGTGTGAGATGGTCGCATATCATATGTGTTAAAATGTTTATCATATTTCAACACTGAGATGCTAATATTCCCTCATGTTTGAAGGTACAGCAGGAAGGAATAATACATGTCCGATTTATAGTATTGACAGACCATATTTCCTAGAACCAGTTAACTTAATTTTCATTTGTAAACCTTCAAATATTTTCCTCCCACAAACAGGGTTGTAGTGAACTTTGAATCCAATTTGCAAATATACTTTACAAAAATGTGTTAACTTTTCTGATTGGGTGCTACTATTAAAAGGTCAGCATGGGGTATTAAATAATTAGTATGCATTATTATGTCAGTATATTTTGAAATTAAAATATGAAAGAAAAATTTTAAAAAATGATTAAGTCTGCAGTATTTTCAATACCTGGCTATTTGCCATGGCTTTATACTTTTATTAGCTTACATCTTAAAGGCAAACCATTCATCATTAAGAGTGATGGTGGCAAATCAAAACTTCAAATATTTTGGGAAATGGAGTACCTGGGAGGCTCAGCCATTAAGCATCTGCCTTCTGCTCAGGTCATGATCCCAGCCAGGGTGCTGAGATGGAGTCCCAAGTCAAGTCGGGGTCCTTGCTTGGCAGGGTGTCTGCTTCTTCCTCTCCTTCTGCCACTCCCCTTGCTTGTGCTCTCTCTCTTGCTCTTGCTGTCTCTCAAATAAATAAATAAAATCTTAAAAAAACAAAAACAAATAATTTGGAAAATATACTAATGTTTTATGCTAATCTGTTGTCATGTCCAATTAGATCCCTCTGGTGTTTTCCTCCATTTAGCATTGAATTGTCAGGTGGTCTTTAAGTTCTCATTGGGTCACTGCTGTTTTTATAATATTCAGTCCATAATACAGTTAGAAATAAGTGTAAGACACTTTTGTGAGGCATAATTTAGTTAATGTATGATAATGTAATCTGTGAAATTTCTACATCACACTTTTTAAATCTCTGACACTTTTTAACAACTTCTAGATAAAACAAACTAGTCAAATTAAAATTAATATTTTCTACCAAATTTATAAGGAAGTCTTCAGTCCAGATTTAAACATTCTATGACTCTAGCCTTGCTATCACCCTTTAATTTAGCCATTCATTACAATCCTTCAAACCCTCTTCTGTACACTCAAGGGGGTCTCTTTATCATTCCTTGGTTACATTTCTGCTTTAAGGCTTTGGTTTAAAGTATTCTTTATCCTTATGAGACCGTCTGCACCCCGAGAGCTCTGAGTGTTGAAACCTTATTATCTTTCTGGACTCCCTCAATTGTGACCTTTCTTATGAGGTCTTCTTTGATCACACCAACAAGGAGTCACCTCTCCCTTCTTTTATCCCCATGGAGCTTAACAACATCTCGTGTAACAGTTACTTTGTTACTGCTTTGTAGCAAAGTTGTTTATGAATACTTTTCTCCACCTGGAATATAAAACCAACCAAACCTGTCACTTGCCATACACTCTTCCACTTTGCAGAAGACCCTCTTGGTAAATAAATGTTAGCAAGATGAATAAATAAAACAAGTACCTATATTACCATTTAAAAACGATGGTTTAGATGCAAGATTTCTTTGCTCCTTGGAGGCTACAATAGAAATACTAATCGCAATTCTTTTGAATCCATGTCCCATATAATATTTTGGACACTGTTAAAATTGTCACGTGCTCTCCATGCATGAGAGTCTTCTTGGTATGACTTTGTCCATTTTAAATTTAGATTTTAAAAAATTCTTTCCATTTTGTTTATTTCTACTCTCACTGGCTTCCTACAGGATTGGTTTCCTTTGTATTCAGTTTTCCATTTCATTTACTTTTACTGAGGAGATTTAACCCCTGGGTACAAGTTTACATTGTATTAAATTAATACATGAGTTCAATGTCAGGCTTCCTTTTTATTTTTATTTTTTAAAGGTTTATTTATTTATTTTAAAGACAAAGAGCATGTGAGCAGGGTGAGAAGCAGAGGGAGAGAATCCTCAAACAGACACCTCCTTGAGCACAGAGCCTGATGCAGGGCTCGATCCCACGACCCCGAGATCATGACCTGAGCCAAAACCAAGAGTCAGACTCAACCGACTGAGCCACTCAGGTACCCTAGGCTTCCTTTTTAAAAGAATGGAATGTTTTGCAAGTTTTCAAGTCACCCTTCAGCAGAATTATGCTAGTCTTTATTCCAGATTTAAATCTGTACAATTTTCACTGAAACAAGCCTGTCCTAGATCATGTTAATGGAAGCTATAAATCCTATAAAAATACAGACAAATATAGTGAATTTAACTGTGAACGTTCAGAAAACTCTCTGTAGGGCACAGTCTGAATTGTAAACATTTGTTTTACAAGTGTCTGTAACGAGGAAGAGGAAGAGTGAACATCATTGGGGGTATCAGTATATATATCCACTTATAACTACACCTGTTATCACTCTATACTAAATACCAAGAGAAGTTTTATGGCTAAGTAGATAGCACATCTATGAAACTTCTATGGTGAAACCAATAAAAAACCGTAATTATTTTTTTCAAGATGTCAAAATAGTTTATCATGTTAAAAAGGAATATAGTCTCTATATTGTACTGGAGAGAACTTGAGGTCAGAAAACCTGATTTTAAGCTGCTTCTTCCATTACGTATTCACTACGCATAATACCACCAAGGCAGCAGACTGTTTCTATGCATTTTCACTATGCTTGGCAGTAAAGATAATATATTTGGTGACCTAACATGTTGGTGAATGTGTGTTTTTATGAATCAGTTTTAATCACATTAGTATTTAATCATATTAGGTAAAATTTCAGTTATTGCTTGAATCACTCAACTTGCTCACAGAAATTCTGTGTTATTAAAGAAATGTATTGAAAAGGTATTCATCCCCATATATGAACTAAGCCTATAACATGCATGTGGGACAGTCAATCGAAGTTGAAGGGGCAAAAAAGTGGCTCTTTACTTGTTTGGAGAGAAGGGAAACTTTCCCTACAAAAGGGTGACCGGAAATTCCATGCTTCAGTAACCTATAATTCACATGTGATGAATGACAACATAAAGAAATGTTTAGAGGGGCGCCTTGGGTGGCACAGCTGTTAAGCCTCTGCCTTCGGCTCAGGGCGTGATCCCGGCGTTATGGGATCGAGCCCCACATCAGGCTCCTCCGCTATGAGCCTGCTTCTTCCTCTCCCACTCCCCCTGCTTGTGTTCCCTCTCTCACTGGCTGTCTCTCTCTCTGTCAAATAAATAAATAAAATCTTAAAAAAAAAAAAAGAAATGTTTAGAGATGAAGGTATCCTTGTTGGGAAAGGGACGACACACCTAAATCTTTGATCTGACTGAAAAATTAGTCAAAGTAAAAGTAAAAGGGCAGGGACAATATGATAATGATGTTGAGCAATGATAGTAGGAAAATATATACTGTCTATGTACATTGATTAAACTATACAAGATACAAGTCCCTTATGAGATGCACAACTTGTAAAAATTTTATCCCATTTTCTGGGTNTTATTTTATTTTTTATTCGACAGAGATAGAGACAGCCAGCGAGAGAGGGAACACAAGCAGGGGGAGTAGGAGAGGAAGAAGCAGGCTCATAGCAGAGGAGCCTGATGTGGGGCTCGAACCCGTAACGCCGGGATCACGCCCTGAGCTGAAGGCAGACGCTTAACCGCTGTGCCACCCAGGCGCCCCGCTGTGCCACCCAGGCGCCCCACAACTTGTAAAAATTTTATCCCATTTTCTGGGTTGTCTTTCACTTCCTCAGTGGTGCCTTTTTTTGCACAAAGGTTTTGATTTTCAACTTTTTAAAAAAAGTTAGGAACAATTACCTGTTTTTTCTTTTGCTGCTTATGCTTTTCGTAACATATCTAAGACACTATTGCCTAATCCAAGGTCTAACGACTTACACCTATGTTTTAAGTGTTTATATTCATAAAGAATATTAGTCTACAGTTTGTTTTTGGTTTTGTTTTTCTTTTCCTGTGATGCTTGTCTGGCTTCTGTATCAGGGTAATTTCATCCTCATAGAATGAATTAAGAGGAGTTATATGCTTTTCAATTTTTTGGAAGAGTTTGAGAAAGATTGGTATTAATTCTTCGTTAAGAGTTTGAGAAAGATTGGTATTAATTCTTCATTAAACATTTGGGAGAATTCATCTACCAAATGGAGCTGTCTGGTTTCTGGTTACTGACTCAATCTCTTTGCTTGTTTGTTCGTGGTGTATTCAGATTTCTGATATCTTTATAAGTCCGCGTCTGCCTCTTTCTCTTGTCCATCTGTTAAGATGTCCGCCTCTGCTAGTATGACACTCAGCTTCGTTAACAGAAAGATAGCTGGCCCATTGTTTTTGATGATGCCTTGGGTATAAATAGCTCTACAGTCTTCCTCTATTAAATCCAGGCTCCTTTGAAGACGTAGTTTTTGTGGCAAGTGTGAGATTTATAGCAACCCTAGGAGGGCTCACCTTACATTTCCTTCCCTAATTTTCTCTGATAAACTATATGGACCAAGGTTCAGCCTGTTGCTCTTACTATTTATTACCAAAATCACCACTGTGCTTAAACTTCACCACATTCTTCTTCAAATAAAAGCTGTTTCAGTGAGGAAAGTTTCAAAGTTCTCTTTTACTATGGACAGCCTATCTAGGCTGGGAATAATCTCAACTCCCTATCTAGAGCTGGGACAGGGAATAGTAGTCCTTTTATCTTGGAATGACACCTGTATTTTAGAGGATGGTTCTGAATGGGGGCAGTAGCCTCTAGTCCTCTTTACTAGCCTCTCCCAGATGGAAACTTTACCTCATGAGTGAGCAGGAATAAAGGAGATCAGAGCCCCCAATATTCCTAGGATGGCACCTCTGCCTTATAGGTGGGGACTAAGTGGGGGAAGGAAACCTCTACTCTCCTGGCAATACCTGCCAACAATGTAGCCTCTGCAACTTGGAATTTAGGGGGATGAGACATACTCGTGTCTGATCCTGCTGGGAAGGTACCATATTCCTTACATGTAAGATGAGAGAAGAGGAAACCCCATTTTCTTGGTCATATCTACTACAGTACTGGAGATGGGGGGGATGAGGTCATTTTTCAAGTTCTATACACTCTATTAATAAGATTTAATATATTCTCTTAAATGAATATTTCTTTTGTTATATGTCCTTAAGACAATTTCCAGACTTTAACCATTTATGGCTGCTTCATGGAGAATGGGTGCACAGAGTTCCTCATGCTGCCATTTTGGCTCAAAGGGTTTTTAATTACAAGAGAATTTGGATATAAAGCATAGTAATAAGATCAAGTATAATCAGTATGGTTTGGAGAAGAATAATTTGGGGGTGAGGTATTTGCCTTTTGTTAAATAAAAGATTATTATGAAGCTATGGTAATTAAAATAGTATAATAAGGAGAGTGAGTGAACATGGAGACAGAAGAAAGCCCTAAAATAGATCTATTAAAATCTAACCTGATATAGGGGCACCTGTGTGGCTGAGATGGTTAAGCATCTGCCTTCAGCTTAGGTCCTGGGATTGACCCCATATTGGACTCCCAGCTCAGCAGGGAGTCTGCTTCTCCCCCTTCCTCTACCTCTCCCTCTGCTTGTGCTCTTTCTGTCTCTCTCTCTCTCTCCAATGAATAAATAAAAAAAAATCTTTAAAAAAATCTAACTATGATATATAAAATAGTGACACCCCTTATTAGTAGAAAAGGTTAGGATGTCCAATAAATGATATAGGACAACAAATTTTACCTATAAAAATGGCACTGGGTCAGGAAATATGAATATTTTAATACTTTGAAAAACTATCCTAATTGATTAAGTCATTATTTCATTAAATGTATATTAATTATATATGTGTATATATATTTTATGAGACAGTCTAGAGATACCTTGAGGATAAAAGAGAATAAGGGGACAAGAAGGACAAAGAGACCATGTGAACACTGCTCTCTCTTATAGGGTTATTCAATAGGGATAGTAATAGGGATAATAAAATTATTTACTAACACTTTATGGAAGAGTTATAAAAAACCCATTTTCCATCGTTGTTTGGGATTTCTTTTTTAAAGATTTTATTTATTTGACAGAGATAGAGACAGCCAGCGAGAGAGGGAACACAAGCAGGGGGAGTGGGAGAGGAAGAAGCAGGCTCATAGCGGAGGAGCCTGATGTGGGGCTTGATCCCATAACGCCGGGATCACGCCCTGAGCCAAAGGCAGACGCTTAACCGCTGTGCCACCCAGGCGCCCCTGGGATATTTTAACAAAATAACTTCCCTAATCTGATAGTAGAGACAGGTAGAACTTAATGTTCTCCAAGAGTCGTCTTCTCCTATTCTTGATTGTGCAAGTAGACTGTATTTTAGGCTCCCTCTCAGCTAGGTGTGGCATTTCACTCCATTCAAGCCAGTGGAATATGGGCAGTTTTGAGATGTCCCACTCTCAGTCCTGGCATATAAAATCTTTTTTGCCCCTTTTCTGTCTCTTTCCTCCTCAGTATGATAGATGCACAGGAGGAGAGAGAATACACGAGATGTTAAGAGATGAGTCTCTGAGTGATCATGAAGTAGAGCTCTCTCGACAATCTTAACATCCACCCAGGACTCTTCCATTAGCAAAATATAAACTTCTATGTGATTAAGTCACTGAAATTTTTGTGTCTGTTTGTTAGTTCAACAAGCCTAGTCCACAGAGTCTGTGCTTCTAAGATTTAAGCATATTAAAATGGTATCAGAAGAGAGTGTAAATTTGGATAATTAGAGGAAAAGGAGGCAAGCAATACCAGTATATCCTTTATGAAGCAATAAAGACAGAATACATGGGTTGATGAATGGCCCATAGACAGGGGAAGAGTGTTCATGTTATCCATTTCTGTATAATAAACTATTATGGAATTGAAAAACTTAAAGCAATAATAAATTCATTCTATCTTCTTGTAAATTAAGATTTTGAGGGTCAGAAATCAGACAGCTCAGCTGGACAATTCTTTCGCTCCTTGTGGGATTGAGAGATTGTTGGTAGATGGGTGAGTCCAGATCTGGACCATCCAAGACTACCTTTTTTGTGTTTTGTGCCTTTGTAGAAATGGTCAAAAAGCTGAGTTTAGGTGCCATTATGGATGAAGGGCCAGCATGTGATTTCTCCCCAGTATCAGGGTAAACTAATTCCTTACATGGTGCCTGAGGCCTCCCAGATAGAGTGTTTTAGGAGACTTGGTTAAATCTGCAAGACTTCAAACAATCTAGTCTTAGAAGTTCCAGCTCAAACTTCAGGGGCAGAATAATTAAATCCCACCACTCATTGAAAAGTGCAGCAAATGATTTGTAGTCACCTTTAAAGCAGAAGAACAATTATTTTTAATAATTTGAAAGGAAGAATTGATTGATAAGAATGTAAATAAGCGTTTACAATTTCTGGAAGAAAAAGTTGAATTTCTATTGACTCTGGAAGGTAGGACTGGGAGGTGATGTTTTTGAGAGTGCTTGGAGAGAGTATAGGTTACTGGACATGCTGGTTCAAGTCCTCTGGGAAGCAGTATGGAACTGGATGTGCAAAAGAATTATTTGGGGATGTTCAGTAAATGATGAAGGGCAGTTAGCACAGGAAGCTTTCAGACCAAACACAAGTAAGAACAACTATGAAAGGAAGTGGGAAAGGAAGGGTGTTTGAGTAGAAAGACACCCCGAGACTCAGCTTTAATAGAGTCTCAATCAGGGTGATGGCGTCCCAGAGTGAAGAGCGTACATTTGAGGAGTCATTTCTCAGACAGAACAATGCTCCATTCCTTCTGCCACACACAATCACTGGCAGGGAGCAGCCCAAGGAGAACCCGTCCTGTGTGTGAGGTGGTGATGGAGCCAAAGTCGTGGCCCCTGAAGTCACTAAGCCAACTACATTCTCGGTGGGTTCTTCTTGGAGGAAGATCTGAGCAGTACACACCCCTGGCTGCCACATCAGGCTTGAGAATAGTCGAGAAGGTATGAACAATTGTTTTTCTCTTGAATGGGAGGGAATCAGTCCAGGAGATATAGTAATGAGTTCTATAATCGCTACAGCTAAGTTCAATGTCCACAAATTTTGAGCACAATAGACCTGCAGATTTTTTTTGATCAGCCCTCTGGGTTCAACATTAAACTTTACTTCCCTATTTTTCTCATTCCTTTAGTGCTCTTGTCTTTTGTAAATTATCACACAATTGAATTGATCTGGAAGAGAGATTTTAAAAAAATACTTTCCATTTTTTTAGACAAATCATATTGATTCTGCTAAAAATATGCATATATACATGTCCTCTGAAACAAATGGCCACCTAGTGAGAGTATACCTATGAGTGAAATTTTCAGGTCACAAAAAATGCAAATGCAAAAGTTTAGAAATCAAGGGAAATATTTTCCAGAATATTGTACTAATTGGCAATTCCAGCTTCAGAGTCCAAGAATTTCTGTTGCTAAACTTGTTTGCTAATACTTGCTATTGTCATAAGCCTGCTTTTGTTTTGTGTTTGGTTTTCTTGCCATTCTGGGGCATGTATAGTGGAATGTAATTATGCTTTAATATGCACTTGTTTGATTACTACTAATAAAAATAATCTTTACAGGTTTTTATTGAAGATTTGTCCATCATCCGTTATACAACATTTATAAGTCTTACACATTTTATTACTTGGTTATCTGTCTTTTATTGAATTCTGGGGAATCTTTAAGCATTCTGACAAGGTTGGGTATGTTCAGAGTGGTATGGTCATAGACTGTGTATTTTGGATGTGAGATATCAGCCAGCTTTATGTATTTCAAATACCTTTCACTGATCTGTGGCTTGAATTTTCACATTTTTAGTGATGCCTTTTAATAAATGTCTATCAATGTTAAAATTGATAAATAAATGGTGGCATATTCATTTTAGAATTCTGTACAGCAAAAACAATGGATAATCAGCAGCTACTTTTAAAAATGCATGGATCTTAGAAACATACGGCTTACGAAAGAAATGATCTAATAAAAATAATACATTCTTTGTGATTCCATTTATCACAAGTTCTAAAATAAGCAAAACTAATCTCTGCTGTTAGAAGTTAGGGTTGTGCTTGGACATGGATATGGAGGATGCTTCCAGGGTTCTGGTACTCTGATTTGAGTTGTATTTACATGATTGTTTGTTTTGTTGGCTAGTGAGTTTTATGAGTGTGCTCTCTGTACTTGTAGGCACAGAATGTATGCTATATTTCACTTTTAAGAAATAATGAAAAATGTAAAATGCTAATTTTATGAAGAAAGTGTGAAAATTACGAAAAAGAAAATGGCATTCTTAATGCATGATGTATTTCAAGGAAGTCTCAATGAAGATGGGTACAAAAAAGCACAATACACTCACTCAGAGATTTATAGCATCGGCCTTCATAAGTGTTATCCTTTATAATGTTACTGTAGAATTGTTTTCAGTCTTGTATCTTTTGATTTATATGTTAAAATCTCAGATTCACATTTTTGAGCAACAAGAAGAACTACTCCAGATAAGAAGTCCAGAATTAGGGGAGCTCCAGGATATGTTGAGTCCATGTGCTATGAACTGAATGTTTGTGGCCTCACAAAATTCATATGTTGAAACCCTAATTCCCAGTGTAATGGTATTTGGAAATGAGGCCTTTGGGAGGGCTCTCCTTTCCTGTTCTTATGATGGCATTAACATCCTTGTGACAAGAGATGAGTGAGCTTATTTTTTCTCTCTCTGACAAGAGAGGATACAATGGGAAGACAATTGTTTGCAAACCAGGAAGAGGGCACTCACCAGACATCTAGCCCCCAGAACTGGGAGAGATCAATGTTTATTGTTTAAGTTACATAGTCTATGGTATTCTATTAACAGCAGCTGACTGAAGACACTATGGTTCAATAATGGCCTTAGGAACCCAGACTTTGAAAATCTTTTTCTTTGCTGATTTACATCAGATTATCCTAGGCTGGTTCATTTGGGTCAAAATATCTCATTTAGTCCCTATAACATCCAAGGTTTTAACAGGGACTCCCCCTTAATTAGTAAGAGCAAGGGCACATTTCCTAGAAGCCCCTCAGAAGTTACCCTTTGTCTCATTAGCCAAAATGGTACCCCATAGCATCTTTTTAAAAAATATTTTGTTTACTTATTTGAGAGAGAGAGAGAAAGAGAGCAAGAGAAAGAGCATGAGCAGGGGGAAGGAATAGAGGGAGAGGGAGAAGCAGACTCCCCATTGAGCAGGGAGCCCGATGTGGACTTGATCCCAGGACCCCAGGATCATGACCTGAGCCAAAGGCAGACACTTACCTGACTGAGCCACCCAGGCACCTCTCCCATAGCATCTTTTAAACCAACCTTTGGTTGGTTGACTTATATCAATCAAAACCCATTGCTGGGCTTGATATGAACATATCTACCATAAATCATAAAGGTCAAAGGTAGAAGGAAAGAAGGAAGAAATGAAAGAAAGAGGGAAGGAAGGAAGGAAGGAAGGAAGGAAGGAAGGAAGGAAGGAAGGAAGGAAAAGATGTACATACAATATGTCACATATATGTTTTAAATTTCACATTCCAAGAGGAGAACATAGACATCACTAGAAAGAAGAAAATAGGGTAGACACACCATCTGTATTTCTTACATGATGCTAAATTGAGCAATGAAGGACATTATCAGACAGACTGTGTATAGATCATTTCATGGTATATTATGAAATTATAGAATATCTCCCAGAGAACTTCATTGTGGTTTTAAGTTTGCTTCTCTCTTATAAATACTGTTTCACTTTCACTTTGAAATATTAATTTCCTTCCTACCTACTTATATTTTACTTATAAAATTCAAAATTCAGTTGGAATGTATTAAACCACTATCTTGTTTTCTTTAAAATATTGGCTGTGTTATCAACCATTAAACAGATTTATGGCTGTTTCACTTTTTCAAAGTGAATCTTTTCTCATTTTTCATGGCATGACAAGCAAAGGTTTTAAAATTTCTATTATTCAGTTTTGGAAAGTTAAATTACATTATAATTTATTACAATCTCTATAATAACAATGTCACTCAAATGCTTCATAATTTTTAATATACATATTATAGCAGTTTTCCTAGTTTATGTAAATTTAAATCTTTGAAGATAGAAGCAAAAAGGACCATTCTTTTTTTTGAAGTTGCCTATTCCTTTTTAAAATTTTTATGTATTTAGAGTTTTTATTTCAATCACTCATCACAACAAGTTCACTGCTTCATCACCATCACCTATTTCACCCATCTTGCCATCCACCTTCCTTCTGGTAACCATTAGTTTATTCTCTATAGTTGAGTCTGTGTTTTGGATTGTCTCTCTGTTTTTTTTTTTTCCTCGTTAATTTATTTTGTTTCTTAAATTGCACACACGAGAGAAATCTTATATTTGTCTTTCTCTGACTTACTTCACTTAGCATAATACTCTCCAGCTTCATCCATATCATTGCAAATGGCAAGATTTCACTCTTTTGATGGCTAACATTCCATTGAATGTGTATACCACATCTTCTTTATCCATTCATCAATTGATGGACACTTGGGCTGTCTCCACTGACGTGGCTATTGTAAATAATGCTGTTATAAACATAGGGGTGCATGTATCCCTTTGAATTAGTGTTTTCTTATTCTTTGGTAAATACACACAGTAGTGGGCTTGCTAGAGCATAAGATAGCTCTGTTTTTAACTTTTTTGAAGAACCTCCACAGTAGCTGCACCAGTTTGCATTCCTACCAACAGTGCATGAGGGTTCCTTTTTCTCTACATTCTTGCCAACACCTGTTGTCTTCTGCGTTCTTGATTTAGTCATTCTGACAGGTGTGAGGTGATATCACATTGTAGTTTTGATTTGCTTTTCTGTGATTGTAAGTGATGATTGCATCTTACCATGTGTCTCTTGACCATCCATATGTCTTCTCTGGAAAAATATATTTTCATATCTTCTCCCCATTTTTCAATTGGATTATTTGTTTTTTGGGTGTTGAGTTTTATGTCTTTATATATTTTGGATACCAACCATTTACTGGCTACATCATTTGTAAATATCTTCTCCCATTCCACAGGTTGCCTTTTAGTTTTGTTGGTTGTTTTCTTCCCTGTGCAGATTTTTTTATACATATAATCCCAATAGTTTATTTTTGCTTTTGTTTCCCTTGCTCCAGCAGACATATCTAGAAAAAAGTTGCAATGGCTCATATCAAAGAAGTTGCAGCCTGCACTCTTTTCTAGGATTTTTAAGGTTTTGGGCCTCACATTTTTATCTTTAGTACATTTTGAATTTATTTTTGTGTATGGTGTAAGAAAGTGGACTAATGTCATTCTTCAGCATGTTGCTATCCAATATTCCCGACACCATTTGTTGAAAAGAAGTTCCCATTGGATATTCTTTCTTGTTTTGTTGAAGATTAATTGACCATATAATTGAGGGCTTATTTCTGGATTTTCTATTCTGTTTCATTGACCTATGTGTCTGTTTTTGTGCTAATACTATTTTGATTACTACAGCTTGGTAATAGAGCTTGAAGTCTGGAATTGTGATGCCTCCAGCATTGCTTTTCTTTTTCAAGGCTGTTATGGCTATTTGGGGTCTTTCGTAGTTAAGACTGTTCTAGTTCTGTGAAAAAATGCAGTTGATATTTTGATAGAGATTGTATTAAGTATGTAGATTGCTTTGGGTAGTTAGACATTTTGACATTATTTATTTTTCCAATCCTTGAGCATAGAATGTCTTTCCAATTCTTTGTGTCATCTTCAATTTCTTTCATCAGTGTTCTATAATTTTCAGAATACAGATTTTTCACCTCTGTGATTAGGTTTATTCCTACATATCTAATTTTTGGTGCAAGTATAAATGGGATTGTTTTCTTAATTTCTATTTCTGCTGCTTCATTATTGGTGTATAGAAATGTAACACATTTCTTCAGGTTGATTTTGTATCCCACAACTTTATTGAATGTGTTCATCAGTTCTAGCAGTTTTTTAGTGGAGTCTTTCAGGTTTTCCATGATAGTATAAAATCATCTGCAAATAGTGAAAGTTTTACTTCTTCCTTACTGATTTGGATGCTTTTTATTTCTTTTTGTTATCTGATTGCTGTGGCTAGGACTGCTAGTGATATATTGAATAAAAGCTGTGAGAGTGGACATCCTTGTCTTACTCCCGACCTTATGAGAAAGCCCCTCAGTTTTTCCCCATTGAGGATGATGTTAGCTGTGGGTTTTTCATATATGGCCTTTATTATGTTGAGGTATGTTCCCTCTAAACCTACTTTGTTGAAGGTTTTTATCCTTCAACAATGTACAGCAATGGATGCTGTACCTTGTCAAATGCTTTATCTGCGTCTTTTGAAATGATCATAAGGTTCTTTTCATTTCTCTTATTAATATGGTGTATCATGTTAATTCATTTGTGAATATTGAACCACCCTTACAACCCAGAAATGAATCCCACTTGATCATAGTGAATTTTTTTTCACAGTGTTGTTGAATTTTGTTTGCTAGTATTTTGTTGGGAATTTTTCCAACTGTGTTCATCAGAGATATTGGCTTGTAGTTCTCTTTTTTTTGGTGGTGTTTTTATCTGGTTCTGGTTTCGGGATAATACTGCCCTCATAGAATGAATTTCCTCTTCTATTTTTTGGAATAATTTGAGAAGAATAGGTATTAACTCTTCTTTAAATGTTTAGTAGAATCCCCTGTGAAGCCATCTGGTCCTGGACTTCCGTTGTTGGGAGTTTTTTGATTACTGATTCAATTTCTTTGCTGGTAATTGGTCTGTTCAAATTTTTTTTTTGCTTCCTATTTCAGTTTTGGTAGGTTATATGTTTCTAGGAATTTATCCATTTCTTCTAGCTTGTCCAGTTTGTTGGCATACGTTTTTATAATATTCTAATTGTTTGTGTTTGTGGGGTGTTGTTTCTTATTTCTCCTCTCTCATTTGTGATTTTATTTATTTAGGTCTTTTTTTTTTTCTTGATAAGTCTGTTTAAATGTTTATCAATTTAATTGATTTTTTTCAAAGAACCAGCTCCTGGCTTCATTGATCTGTTCTATTGCTTTTTTAATTTCTATATCATTTATTCCTGATCTAATCTTTACTAGTTCTTTCCTTTTGCTGGCTTTAAGCTTCATTTACTGTCCTTTTTCTAGCTCCTCTAGGTGTAAGGTTAGGTTGTTTGAGATTTTGTCTTGCTTCTTGAGGTCAGTCTGTATTGCCAAAAACTTCCCTCTTATGTGCAGCTTTTGTTGTATCCCAAAGGTTTTGGACTGTTGTGTTTTCATTTTCATGGGTTTCTATGTACTTTTTATTTCTTCTTTGATTTCCTGGTTGACTCATTCATTGTTAGTAGCATGTTATTTAACCTCCACGTATTTGTGCTTTTTCCAAATGTTTTCTTGTGGTGACTTCCAGTCTCATAGTGTTGTGGTTGGAAACAGTGCATGGTATTGCTTCAATCTTTTAAAATTCATTGAGGCTTGTTTTGTGTCCTAATATGTGATCTGATTTGGAGAATGTTCCATGTACAATTGAAAAGAATGTGTATTCTGTTGTTTTAGGATGGACTGTTGCAAATAAATCTGTAAAGTCCATCTGGTTCAGTGTGTCATTCAAAGCCATTGTCTCCTTCTTAACTTTATGTTTTGATTCTCTGTCCATTGATGTAAGTGGGCTGTTAAAGTCCCTAGTATTGTATTATTATCAGTTAGTTCCTTTATGTTTGTTATTAACTGTTTTATGTATTTGGGTGCTTTCCTGTTGGGTGCATAAATATTTACAATTGTTATATCTTCTTGTTGGATTGTTCCTTTTATAATTATATAGTGTTGTACTTTGTGTCTTGTTACAGTCTTTGTTTTAAAGTCTGTTTTTTCTGATATAAGTGTTGTGACTCCAGCTTTCTTTTGACATCCTTTTGCATGATAAATGTTTTTCCATCCACTTACTTTCAATCTGCAGGTGTCTTTAGGTCTGAAATGAATTTGTTGTAGGCAGCATATAGATGGGATGTAGGCAGCATTTAGATATTTTTTTTTAATCCATTCTATCACTCTATGTCTTTTTATTGGAGCACTTGGTCCATTTACATTTAAAGTAATTTTTGATATGTGTGTTTATTGCCATTTTATTACTTGTTTTGTGGTTGTTTCTCAAGATTTTCTCTGACCCTTGTCTTTCTTTCATGATTTGGTTGTTTTCTTTAGTCATGCATTTGGATTTCTTTCTCTTCATTTTTGCATATTTATTATCTCTCTGATTTTTGATTTGCGGTTACCATTAGGTTTGTATATACCATCTTCTGCATATAGCAGTCTATATTAAGTTGATGGTTGTTTAGGATTGAATCCAGTCTTTAGTCCTCTCCTCCCCACATTTCAAGTATATGGTGTCATATTTTACATCCTTTTATTCTGTGAGTTCCTTGATGGTTTTTTTTACAGAAATATTCATTTTTACTGCTTTTGTGTTTCCTACCTTCATACTGTCATTTTTGGTCTTTCCTTTCCACTCAAAGAGTCCCCTGTAATATTTCCTGCAGGGCTGGGTTAGGAGTCATGAATTCCTTTAGTTTTTGTTTGTCTGGGAAATGCCATCTCTTCTTCTATTTGGAATGATAGCCATGCTGGACAGAGTATTCTTGGCTTTAGATTTTTTCCATTCAGCATTTTGAAAAGATCATGCCACTCCTTTCTGGCTTGGAAAGTTTCTGCTGAAAAATATGCTGATAGGCTTGTGTGGTTTCTTTTTATGTACCTATCTTCCTTTGTCTTCCTGCTTTTAAGATTTTTTCCTTTATCATTACATTTTGCCATTTTAATTATAATATGTTTGGTGTGAATCTGCTTTTGCTGATTTTGTTGGAGGTTTTCTGTGTTTCTTGGATCTGGATATCTGTTTCATTCCCCCAGATAAGGGAGGTTTACAGCTATCATTTCTTCAAATAAATTCTCCCTTTTCTCTCTTTTCTTCTTCTGGGACTCCTATAATACAAATGCTATTGCATTTGATGTAGTCACTGAGCTCCTTAAATCTATTCTCATTCTGCATAATTCTTTTTTCTGTCTTTTGTTCAGCTGATTACTTTCCATTACTGTGTTTTTTAGGTCATTAATTCATTCTCCTCTTCTAACCTGCTATTTATTCTATCAAGTGTGTTTCTCATTTTGTTTATTGAGCACTTTACTTCACTATGTTATTCCTTATCATCATGTTAATGGTCTCTCTGATGTCCTCCCCTCTTTTCTCAGGTCCAGTGGGTACCCTTATGATCATTGCTTTAAATCATCCATCAGCATGTTACTTATATCTGTTTTCCTTTGATCTCTGGTTGTGGCCTTGTTCTGTTCCTTCATTTGGGACAAATTCCTTTGTCTTCTGATTTTGCCTAAGTCTCTGTACCTGTTTCTCTGTGTTAGGAAAGTCAGCTATGTCTCCTGTTCTTGAGGGTGATGGCTTTATGAAGAAGAGGTCCTGCAGTGCCCTGCAGTGTAGTGTGCTCTGTTCCTCAGGGCCTGGCACTTCCAGGAGTGTCTCCGATGTATGCTGCATGTCCTCTGCTGTTAAGTCCTGGCTGCTTTATTTTTCAGGCCAATCATCTGCAGAGGCTCTCTTTGCCTATGGTGGGCAGTGCTTGGTCCCTGGCCTGAATGTGATGAGTTCTAACTAGGTGTGCTCTGGTCTGTTTATGAAATGAGACTTGTCACTG
Source organism: Ailuropoda melanoleuca (assembly GCF_002007445.2). NCBI lineage: Eukaryota > Metazoa > Chordata > Mammalia > Carnivora > Ursidae > Ailuropoda > Ailuropoda melanoleuca. Next base: position 54,484,394 of record NC_048223.1, read on the forward strand.
CCACCACAAAAACCAAGGCCTTGCACAACTCCTGAGTTGGAAGATGCAATATTGGCAGGGGTTTGGGCCAGTCTTCTGGAGGAGGGGCCCCACTGCACTGGAACTGAGACAAGCATGACTGGGAAGGGTGTTTCTTTCTGAGAATGGAGGGCGGGGTTTGTGAAAGCAGGTTTGGTAGCCAGTGTCAGCGCTGTGATGGGTCCTGCAGGTGGTTCTGTTTATGCAGAGGGAAGGGGGAGCAAATAGTACCTTCCAGTTCCTTTGTTCCTGGAAGGGTCTCTCTGTGAAACTGTCTCTCTAAGACATGCTCCAAGATGAATGAATAACCTCCCCACTGTGCACCCCTTGTGCTCTTCAGTTCGCTGTTTCCATTCTGTATGTCCATGGGCTGTTTGCCTTGCCTTTCTCTATTAGCAGCCCAATGTCTTCTGAGCTCTCCCAGAGCCAAGCACACTGACCTTTAAAACTCCAGGGTTTAAGCCCTGCTGGTTGCAAGAACTCATGAAATTCAGGCCCTCTTGTTTTCCAAGCCAGTTGTTATGGGGAATCATCTTCCTCATATGCTGCCTTGTGTGCTAGTCTATCAATTGCCCTTCTCTACAACCACAGCTTCCTCCCAACCATAGCAGCCATGATCCGTTTTTCTCCTAAGCTACCTCTCCACACTTCCTACCTTTTTTGATGTGGCCTCTTCTCTACCTTTCATTGTGGAGTTTGTTCTTCCAGTCTTGATTGAATTCTGGAGTATTTAGGATGATTTGATAGTTATCTAGTTGTATTCATGGGACGAGGCAAGCCTGGGGTCCTCCTATTCTGCCACCATTTTCCCCTCTCTCTCAAAAGAAATCATTCTTGATGATTTTTAAGTATAGGTCATTAAGATAATAATAACTCATGTAATAAAACTGCTAGGTAAGGTAATAAATAGCAAAAAGCAATGTAGTAAATGTAGATAAACATCATAAGCATTTACAATAAAGAAAAATTTCATGGCTCAGAATTCTGAGTTATATATTCCTTTCAACAGAATTATTATGCATCATTCTTTTAATAGGTATCTAGCACATACAAAGCACATAGAATACAACAATGAAGAGGATATTATATTGTCCTTAAGGATCTTAATCTAACAAGGAAAACATCTGATTCCACTGAAATATCCCAAATGCAGGTATTATTTAAAGTGAAAGCAGGGAGCATAAAAAAAGAAGAAAGCAGTTGTTTCTATTTGGGGGATTAGGAAAAAGATTTGACAGGGTTTATACTGTGAGTATAAATAATACTGTGAGTGTCCTAAAGATGTGAAAGGCTATGGCTTCCTATTACAACTATTTTTTTCATTATTTAAAATAACCAGTATTATATTGTGAAATTGTTTGGAATTCCTTCTGGTTAGTACACAATGCATATGTATATTTTGATATCAGAATTTTACAGTTTTTAAAAATTACTTTTGAATTTTCCAAACATATGCCAAAGCAAAGATCACAATTTGAATAACTTATTTATGTAAAATACATTGTGCATAATTTATTTTATGACTCAATAAAGTCAGATATTGAAAGTCATATACTTTTGTTAAATAATATAGCCAGCAAGTTAAACTAACATTACTCATAGATGAAATCACAAAGCAACTTTGTTTTGTCTTGCATGTCTCTTTCAAATATATTCAGTATAATTTTTTTTCCATTGCTCTTGGTGAAAACTATGATGGTGGCAGGATTTTGTACTCACATGTCATATGTCTTCACAATACAAATTAAAACATTTCATTTTGCAAATTAAATTGGTACTATTATACAATGAATGTGTTGAAATTAATTTTAAATATATCCACCATCCCCAGATAGGTAGTGCAGGAAGGGATAATTTGATCAGCAAATATCTGCTCTTTGACTTTTGGCTTCTTTCTTTACTTGTTTTTCTTCTGCAACATGTTAACTATAGTTTCTGAGAAATGTAAGGGAAGGGAAAAATGAAAAAGGGAGCAAAAGTATTTTCACTTGTTCTGTTGATGTTTAATTGCTACTGTGAACTTCAATTCACTTGTTTTTTTTTAAGGCATTCTAAAGCTATTGGTTTTCTTATACTTATTTTATAGCAGACCACCTTATTGGAAGTTCTAACAAATCTACCAATGTGACAGACACTTTTCTTGGTTATTCCAAACCAGCAATAATAACATTAGCATAAAGATATCTGTTATGTCTCTTTCATTCTGATATTTATATCTCTTTCATTTTTGTCTTAAAACTGTTACCTAGAAATTGCAGGTAATATTGAATATTAAAGAGATCTTGAGCATCCATATTTTTTTCCTTGACATTCCTTTAAATGTTTCTAACATTTTATTATTCAGTGTAATGTGTGCTATAGATTTTTGAAGATATCTCTTCCATTTTTTATTAAAAAATATAATCGATTATACATATAAGTTTTGAAATGAGTCCTGATTTGTATTCTCTTATTCCTGTGGGAGCTTATCAGGGAAAATGGAATCAAGATTGAAGAAGCAGGAGCTAAGGGTGGTCACAGTAAAATTGAAAGGGGATTTGTCTCTCTAGACCCAAGAGATGGCGAGTGTATAGGAACACAATAGTAGGGCAGTGCTTTTGATTTCCTCTACCTACTCCTTGAAACTGATCATTGACGAGGAAGTGTTGCTTTAGAAATACCTAAATAAATGTTGAAGAATATTGTTTCCACTGTTCTGCTTCTCAAGACTGTGGACCAGTATAATTTCCAACAGGGAGTGGGCATGGTGGTGCAGAGATGAGGGTGGTGTGGAACCTCATTGCAGAGTCTGAAGAGGAACTCCTTGGTACACATGGCTTGGCCACAGTGTGAAAGGATCCAGAAGTTTCTGCTTACCCTAGTGAGAAAATGCACAAGTTCTGAGAATGGCCTGTGGACGCCCAGAGGTCTAATCATAGAGACAAGGACTCAGAAAGCATGAGGAATGGCTAGGACCATTGGCTAGGCTGTATCCCAATAGATCCATTCAAAATTTCCAGTGGGATCTGCCGCACTTGGGAGTTGCCAACCCAGATAACAGATCAGATGGAAACTGCGGCAGAGAGCAAATTTGTGAGACATCACATGGGTCCATAGAGAGAGAGTGGACATCTTCATAACTGGACACTCTTTGGAAAGGGGGAAGGAGAAGTGGATTTTTAAAGCATTTAGCTCAGGAAAGAGAATCACCAAAGAGACTTTCTAATTCAGCAACCAATAGGAAGCTAAATCTTCTACTATACATACTGACTATTTAATGGAAAGATGGCAATTAAATTTGAAAAGACCAAGTTATTCTTGATTTGGAAGTGTACATTTTCAGATTATTCAGTCAGGTAGAAACTTCTTCGCACATGTGAGTATAGCTTGAATGAATCTGTGATAATTATTATTAAGAATAACTTCTGCTTATTTCTTTACTAGGAAAATGTTAAATTTATAAGATGGATTTTAAATACCCTTTGAGAAGATTGTGTTTCTTTATTTTAACATGTTAATGTAGGATAATGATTCTCAAAATTTTTTGATTCAAGACTCCCTTATACTCTGAAAATTTTGGGGGCACCTCAAGGAGCATTTGTTTATGGGCATTATTCTATTAAAATTTGCCTAGAAATTAAAATGAAGAAAAAATTTAAACATTTATTAATTCATTTACAATAGCAGTAATTCAGGTCATGGGCTCAGGCTCATGAGATTGAGCCCTACATTGACTGAGCTGGGCATGCAATCTGCTTAAGATTCTCTCTTCCTCTCCCTTTGCCTTTCCTCTCCCCCAGCCACCCTCTCTCGCTCTTAAAAAAAATAAACAAATAAATTTAAAATAGCAGTAATAATCATTACATGCTAACTTATACAACATACTTTTGTCTCAAATAATTGTATTTTGGAAAACAGACAAAAATGGTGAGAAGAATGGCACTGGTTTACATTGTTGCAAGTGACTTTAGTGTCTGGCTGGATTTTTATACTTGTTCTTGAATTCATTTTTCATGTTTCATGGATCTCACTTATGCATCATATTTCATGCAGCCTCTGGAATCTCTATTCTACACTCTAAGAGAATGGTAGTGAAACAAACATAGAATGTATTAGTATCATTGTGAATATAGATTTTGAGCCACTGAAATGGTGTTATGTTTTATAGTCAAGGTTTATGGCTTTCCTGTAGCGAAAGCTAGATATCAAAAGCATCTCTAACATAGGGAGCATACCCATTGTAGTGAGTCTTCTGGTGTCCACCCCATTCTCTAGCCCAACCTCTGGTCTGTCTTCTGGACTCCCCTGAGCTACAGGTGATATGGTATGTACATGGAGACTCTTCAGGACTCTACTCTAGCCCAGGCTGGTGCCCAGAATTGTTAGAGCCACAAGATTCAGTGGATCTCCTGCCTGTCCTGTATCTTGTGTAGCCAGTGGCTGCTTGCCTCCAATCCTGCTATGATTTGAGTTACATTGTGGGAATACTTCAGAAACTCAAATAATCTATTATTTACTAATACACACACTTTTGGGGTTCAAATTTTTGAAATTGCCACACTGAGCATCAACTGTTTTATTATGCTGGCATAGACATAAGAGCAAAAAAAAAAAAACAAAAAAAACAAAAACACCGTGAGCTTTTATTTTTTAAAAAATGGTTCAGTTTTTTTGAAGACTCACCATTTTGTGTTTAAGGGTTGTATCTTCAGACTATACCAAGTTTGGAGGTAAATTTATGAAATTAGTGTTCCCTAAAGCAAATCTGGCTCCTGTGATAGGAAAATCACTGTTTCATATGCTAAAGCCTGCAGTGGCAGGGTGGAGAGCTGTTTGTTTTTATTTTTATTGAGCCTAAGGGATGTTTTGCTCTATATTAGCTTGTGTGCCTGTGAAGTTAATGATGTCTGAGAATATCAAAAAGGAAGTTTCTTTTGGATAAAATTTGATGATCACCCTCATACAAAATTAATTTAACTAAATTTTGACAACTTAGACATCAACTACTCTTGTTTATTTGTTTTTAAATGATAATTTCAGTATAGTTAACATGCAGTGTTATATTAGTTTCAGGTGTACAATATAGTGATTCAACATTACCATACGTTACTCCGCGCTCATCATGTGTACTCTTAAACCTCTTCCCCTATTTACCCCACACCTTCCCTCTGGTAACCATCAGTTTATTCTCTATAATTAAGAGTCTGGTTTTGGTTTCTCTCTCTCTCTTTTTTTCTTTTGTTCATTTGTTTTGTTTCTTAAGTTCCACACTTGAGTGAATCATATGGTATTTGTCTTTCTCTGACTGATTTACTTCACTTAGTACAAGACTCTCTAGCTCCATCCGCATCATTGCAAATGGCAAGATTTCATTCTTTTTGATGGCTGAGTAATATTCCATTATATATATATATATATATATATATATCTCACATCTTCTTTATCCATACATCATTTGTTGGACACTTGGGCCACTTCCATAATTTGGCTATTATAAATAATGCTGCAATAAACATAGGTGTGCATATATCCTTTTGAATTAGTGTTTTCATATTCTTTGCATAAATACCCAGTAATGAGGTTACTGGGTCATAGGTTAGTTCCATTTTTAACTTTCTGAGGACCCTCCATAGTGCCTTCCACAGCGGCTGCACCAGTTTGCTTTACTACTAATAGTGCATGAGGGTTTCTTTTACATCAACTACTCTTTGTGAAGGCATTAACTCTTCCACTACCGAGAGCAGATAGCTAGAAAATGTCAAATGTGATTTAAATCATATAAAGTTGCTATCATTTTCAGATTAAAAAGCAGTCCCTCATCCTCCCTTCCAAGCATTTACTATCTCTTAATACTTCCAGTTAATTTCTTAAAACTCAGAAACTCAAAAAACTTAAAAGCAGAGACTAAATTGAAGAAACTTATGCTAGTCTTTATCTCAACCAAAAAGAACTCACAGTACTGGAAAGAAGTCAAGCTAGTTCTAAAGTAGGAAATTAATTTTTTTGTATCATTGAGTCCTTTGGAAAACTGATAAAGTCTTTGACTCTCTTCTCCAGAATAGAAAATGAACAAATCCACAAAATGTTCCAAAAAATTTCACTGAGTTCATGATCACCATCTACAAACTTTGAAAGGTTTCATGGATCTCTGAGAGTTTAAGAAACTTTACAAATGAAAACACATATAAATTTTAATGAAATGGAAATTACCAGCTGTACTAATTTTGATAAATGTTTCAGTGTTTTACATTTAGTGATTGTTATCTATTGGTATGGCCAAAGCTGAAAATTCAAAAAATTATTATTCCAGACAACACTCGTGCATGCTGCTTCTGAATTAAAATTCTGACAAATTCACAATGGTGTTGTCTGACTTGTGTCTTCCCAGTGCCAAAACTCACAGAAAAATTCAGCTTGTTGAAAAAAAAAATCAATGAAATGATGTCAATAAGCTAAAAAAGATTTTGAGTTAATTTAACACATTTTATTGTAAGTCATCAGATGACCCATTACTATATTACTGATTAAAGTATGGCTGATCTGGAGTTTTGTGTTTTTTTCTTCTAGAGTGGCTGTCCAAATGAAATATAATGTGAGCTACATATGCATTATTTAGTATTCTACTATTTTTAAAAACTGGTAATATCAATTTTAATATTATAATTTTATTTAACACTATATATCCAAAATATCATTATTCCAGCATGTAATGAATATAAAATAAATTTCTGTTTTACATGTTGTTTTTTTTTACTAAGTCTTTGTAATCCAGTGCTTAGTTTATTGTTTACAAAAACCTCAATTTGGACTGGATACATCTCAAGTGTTCAGTTCAATACCCACATGTGGCTAGTGGCTACTATATTGGACAATGTACGTCTAGAGACTGACCTAAAGCAATCATAGTCCTTTTCTACATCTTAAGGTCTATATATTGTTTGTATTATTTCATATTAAAAGCATTTTATTAAGGCTAAAATAAATAACATTGCAGTTCTCTATTTGTAATTATCTGTCACTGTGCAGGTTTTATAAATTTTAAAAGTTAGGAATCTGATACAGATATTATAGTTTATTGATATTTTTAGTATGCAATTTGGCTCATGAGTCCAGTAACAAACTGTTCTCTGCCTCCTAAGGTTAGACAAAAAGGCTGGTGGGGACATGAGTCAGGTAAATAACATGCCAGGTGTAATAAGGCATATAAATAAATAGAGTCCTTTTACTTGGAGAGTAAGCCTCTGTTTTGAGGAATGCTCTGGTTGTATTTCAGATGTTAATTTTCTGCTCCCTCTGCCAGAACCATGAAGTTATCTTATCTTTCAGGATCTTCACAGTGAGAACCTGTTGAGTTCCTTGAAGCAAAATCCACAAGATTGGGGGGAACCCCTAAGACAGGCCACCAGGAGTTTTTCTCTGGTACCAACCTCACTCAGACTTGAGCAGTCTCCAAAATGACCATTTAAGCATTCCTACCTGTTCATTGTTCTCATGGCTTCTGCTCTGAGTAAGCAGATCACTGCTGTGATTCTGATTCACAATTCTTTCTGGATTTGGAGATGACCAATTTATCCTGTCTTGAGTTCTCTGATGGGTTCAAGAGAATTCACTCATTTTTAGTTTAGATTTTTCTTACTATAAGGATAAGAGTGACACAACACAGGTTTCACATGTCAGAATTGAAAACATAACTCTGTAACTCCCCTTCTAGAATGTTTTTATGGTAAATCAGATAGGATCTCTCTTATTCTCACACATTACTCCTTCATCTATGCACACTCCTCAAGATGTCCTATGTTAACTTTAATTCTTCAAAGGTGTAATGAAAAGACCTTTATGGGTGTGGTGGGCATATTTGGGGTAAGGGGTTGATTTCAAATATAGTGCTTTTCTAAGGCCTTGGAGACTTTAATGCTACTTCAATAGATACAAATTGTTCTTGTAACAAGCACAGTAAATCAAACAAGGTATACAGTGGACATTATTCTGAAACACACACTGAGATCTTTCCTGTGTTTGGCTGAACCAGATAGTGGATTCCGTTTGTATAGGAGTCTGTCTGGTCTTCTGAAACAGAACTGTGTCATCTTAATGTGTCTTAACGTGTGGTTCAGGTCTTCAAATGTACCCATCTGTATACATAGTACCTAATCTAAGAATGGGTTAATTTCTACATTTCATAAGTTAGCCTCAGATTCCAAAACTTACATGGAAAAATAGGAAATAACTGCTGTTAAAGGGATGTATACTGGAGGAGGAAGAAAATAAAACTATGCATAGAATTTAAATGAAATTTATTTTTATTTCTATGCTTAGATCTAAAGGTTATTAGTGATGCCAGATGTGAGCTCCTCGTTTGCGAGAGCGTACCCCACACCATGGTAGCACTGACAATTTGATCTCAAAAGAAACTGAACCTCTTACATATCTCAGGAATCTCAATTCCATCCCTAGTAATCATTATGTTAAGAGCATTCAGCAAGCACATTTTGGGAATGTGGTCTCACTGTTGATGAGATAAAATGTCATGACTAGACCGTGTTAAAATAAAATTCAGAGGACATATTCAATGGTTTCTACTAAAATCATCCTTTGAACAAGCATATTCTTGAAAATTTGCAAGAAACAGGGATTTCAGCTGCTTCCTAATTACTATGCCACGGTCAGCTTTCCCAAGCATATTCTTTGTAATTGACTGACATTCTGCTGAGATTATTCAACTCATTGGAAATAAAGAAATATTTAAAATATTGGAGGCATCGAATCACCAAGACTTTTTCATATTAAGGATTTAATTAGAGACATACTTTGAAGTTTATAAAATTTTAATATAAAAGAGGCATCACTGAATAAGATAAATCATTAATGTCTGGCATGACTAATGCAAAGAGGAACAGTAACTAATGAAATGATACATTATTATTTTCTCTCTCCCTAGATAAACAAATGTAATTTGATATACAGTGCTCCAGGAAGTCATTAAGAAATAAACTAAAGCTCATCTGTGTGTGTGTTTCTGTACAGCGTAGTATAGAGAAAGAGATGGTAATGATTTTATCTATGGATCTCAAAAGCATAACTTAATAGCAAGAACTAAGAAAAAGTCAAATTGTTTTCTTGGAGTGTATCTTGTATAACCAACCAAGCACATTTATTAGTTGAGAGGTACATGGCAATACAGTTCACCCTTTGAAAATGAAAACAAAAAGAAAGAAAGAAAGAAATGCATTATTTCAGAGCTTTCTCTGAAGAACATTTAAAAATTTATGCTATTTTCCCCTACCCTGTTCTCATTATAGAGAGAACATTTTTAAATTGAAAGGAACTCTATGTTCAGATTACCTCAATATTTGAGATACAGAGAAAGTTTGGAATTTTGAACAATTTTGACAAATGGAAACAACTTGATATGCATGTGTTTTAATTTATATTAATCATGAAAATTTCTGAGAGAGCCTATCTAAATTACATGAAGAGCATTTACAAAGTCTGTAATTTAAATAAATGTATAATTTGTGAATAGTGAAGAAAACAATCTGCTTTTAACATTCCTGGGAATCAATACATTTTCTCAACACATATACTGCCATATGAAAATAAATGCTATACCATGCCATTAGAAAAATACACTTTATTTCTCATTATAGAATAAGAAGTAATTATGCTGTACTTTAATAATTTGAATTAAACATTTCGTAGTGTAGAACTTTGAAGGATCTCCTCAACAACTATGACAAGCCTGCATTTGATGGGTGGCCAATCAAAATGACTGGATGTACGTTAAGTCTTTTGCAGCACTTAGATAAAAGCAAAGCTCATTTTGTAAGATGATTATATATCAGAAAACATGCTTGAAAAATGCTAATTTTTTAAAAGGATTTTATTTATTTGACAGAGAGAGACACATCGAGAGAGGGAACACCAGCAGAGGGAGTGAGAGAGGGAGAATCAGGCTCCCTGCTGAGCAAGGAACCCAATGTGGGGCTCGATCCCAGGACCCTGGGATCATGACCTAAGCCGAAGGCAGACACTGAACGACTAAGCCACCCAGGCACCCTGAAATATGCTGATTTTATAGTGAATATAATTCAAGAACTTATTTGAGTGCCCATGAAATATTAACTTTGTAGGTTCTGAGGGGTGACCAAGTGAAAAGAAAAAGAAAAGCATGGGATGCCTGGGAGGTCCCTAAGAGAGACAGCCACTCTGGAAAACACTGTGGAGGTTCCAGCCACTCTGGAAAACACTGTGGAGGTCCCTGGAAAACACTGTGGACAGCCACTCTGGAAAACACTGTGGAGGTACCCTATGACCCAGCCATCGCACTACTGGGTGTTTACCCCAAAGATACAGATGTAGTGAAGAGAAGGGCCATATGCACCCCAATGTTCATAGCAGCATTATCCACAATAGCTAAATCGTGGAAGGAGCCTAGATGCCCTTCAACAGATGACTGGATTAAGAAGCTGTGGTCCATATATACAATGGAATATTACTCAGCTATCAGAAAGAACGAATTCTCAACATTTGCTGCAACATGGACGGCACTGGAGGAGATAACGCTAAGTGAAATAAGTCAAGCAGAGAAAGACAATTATCATATGATTTCTCTCATCTATGGAGCATAAGAACTAGGATGATCGGTAGGGGAAGAAAGGGATAAAGAAAAGGGGGGTAATCAGAAGGGGGAATGAAACATGAGAGACTATGGACTATGAGAAACAAACTGAAGACTTCAGAGGGGAGGGGGGTGGGGGAATGGGATAGACTGGTGATGGGTAGTAAGGAGGGCACGTATTGCATGGTGCACTGGGTGTTATACGCAACTAATGGAGCATCGAACTTTGCATCGGAATCCGGGGATGACTAACAAAATATAATAAAAAATCATTAAAAAAAAAAGAGAGAGACAAGCAAAAAACAGAATCAGAACTATCAGTACAGAAAACAAACTGATGGTTGCCAGAAGGAAGGGGTTGGGGGTTTTGGCAAAATGGGTGAAGGGGAAGGGAGACACAGCCTCCAGTTATGGAATGACTAAGTCATGGGAACAAAAAACAAAGCATAAGGAATACAGTCAGTGATACCGTAACAGTGATGTAATGGGACAGATGGTAAACTATACTTGTGGTGAACAAAACATAATGCATGAACTTTTCAAATCACCAAGTTGTACACCTGAAACTAATGTAATATCGTGTGTCAACAATACTAAAAAAATAAGTAGAAGAAAGGAAACAATAAAGATGAGAATAGAAATTAACAGAAGAGGGCTCCTGGATGGCTCCGTCAGTTAAGCGTCTGCCTTCGTCTCAAGTCATGATCCCAGAGCCCAACATCGAACTCCCTACTTACTGGGGAGTCTGCTTCTCCCTCTCACCCTCCCTCTGTTCTCTCTCTGTCTCTCTCAAGTAAATAAGTAAAATCTTTTTAAAAAAAGAAATCAACAGAAGAGGAAACACACAACAAGAGAAAATAAAATTAGCAAAACGCTGGTTCTTGAAGTTAAACAAAATTGATGGATCCTTAGATTGCAAAAAAGAAGGAAATAAAAAAAGGAGAAAAAGAAAAAAAAAGAAAAAGAAGGAAATATTTGTTGTCAATACCAAGAACAAAAGGGATGCTATTGCCACAGATCTTAATGACATCCAAAGGATAGAAAGTGACTTCTATTGCCACATATTTGACAGTTTATATGAAATGGACAAATTTCTTAAAAAACTATAATTTAACAAAATTGGATACAAAATTTGAACAGTTCTATATCTATTAGAGAAATGAGTTCATCGTCAAAATTCCCACAGTGGTAACTCCAATCCCACATGGCTTCCCTGGTGCCTTACATGAAATATTTTTTTTAACATAGCCCTTATCAACAGACTCACAAAATATAGGAATAAGGAGTACTTTACAATAGTTTCACAAAACTATTCAGCATAACCCCAAAACCAAAATCTGACAAAGACATTGACAAATATAAAAATTATCAATATTGTAGGACACTGTATGTCCTATGAAAATGTTAGCATGTTCTCTTAAGATTGAGAATGAAGCCAGGTGCCCATTCTCACATTTTTGTTCAGTCATACTGGTTGTCCTAGTCATTGTAAGAAAAAGATAGATTACATAGTTGTCTACATAGAAAATTTTAAGAAATCTATAAAACTACTATAACTATTAAATGAATTTAGTAAGCTTGTAGGAACACAACTTAGAGATATAACAATCAAGTATAGTTTATGTGTTCAATAAATGATGCCTACTATGCTTTTGTTGTTGTTGTTCTAAACTGAGCAAATAATAATAACATTTTACAAGACTGGCTCAAGGTTTGTTGAAGGAACGAAATGATGTAATAAATATTAAATGGCTTTTTATATTATAAGGTACTAGTTAAAAATAGAGTGTTATGCATCAATGATTTTCACATAATATTCAGTTACTAATAACCATAATTTCAGGTACTCAAATTCTTTAATAATACTAAAAAAATCAATTATAATTTTGGGTACTGGAAGGAAAAAAGAATAATATGAAATTTAAGGGATGATGGTGCCAAAAAACATAGAATACTTAGGGATAAGGAGTATGCAAGACCTCTTTACTGAAACCACTGAAAATTGCTGACAGATACAAAAGAAAATCTAAGCAAATGATAAGATTCATAGTGTTTACAAATTGGAAGGCTCAATATTTTCAAAGTGTAATTTAATTCCAAATTGATTTATAAGATCAAACAATTCCATCTATAATTACATCAGGAATCTTTTAGAAATTATTAGGTTTGTTACAAAATTATATAGAAATATTATTGACACAGAAAAACCAAGCCATTTTTAAAGGGATGAACAAAGTTGGAAGAAAATACCGCTTGATTTCGATGCTTATAATGACTTCCAGTGCTAGCCAGGAGTCACTGGATGGGATTTACCCTCCAGCCTTAAAAACCAGAAAAAAAAAAAAGAAAGAAAGAAAAGAAAAAGGTTTGTGTCTTCAAATTTGCATTACATCTTTTCAAATTAACTGTTTTACACTGGTTCATGTTCCCAACTAGACTATAAACACCTTGCAATACAGAGACATATCTAATACTTACCCTATATATACTCTGACATTCGTAGAACTTACACATTACCAAGTTGAAAGAGAACTTTAAAGACTAAGTTTAAAGTATACTAATGTCCATATGAGGTAAAAAGCTTCTTATGAAAGAACATGTTTTGAAGTTTTTCAAACCTGGGTTTGAATTCAACTCTTCCACTAGCTAAGTGGCTCCTTGGACAAGTCAGTGATCCTCCGTTTTCTTACTTTAAAAATAGCTGAAAGAATGTCTAACTCATTGATTTGTTTCGAAGGTGTAATAGATTATTCAAGCAAATTACCTTGCATAGTAGTGGGCACACACTATCTGCCCATTATGGTAAATTCTCAGATTTCTTCTTCTTATCACCTCAGTATTTTATCTAGAGAAAACCATATTATAGTGTTTGACTTTTCTATATGCTGTTGCTTTTGCATAGAAATTTGAAGGACTGAAACTACATGAGAAGTCCCAATGGGCACCAGAACACACATACCAGTCACTGGTAATTCTTAGACTCAAACTTTATAATTGCTGCCTTTGAACTCCCCATGGACAGGGTTGATTTAGGACAAAACCCAGGAGAGAATAAAAAAGAAATGGGCAATCAAGACAAAGTAATTTTCCTCAAGGGAAAAGAAAGAGGGCACCCTAGGAATCTGTAGATATCATTCCAAATCCTGAGAGAGATAAAATGACTTTTAGGGAACAGATGGTTGCAATCAAATAAATGATCACAAGTCTTTACACTGAGTCAAATACCATATCATTGGAGAGAAGATAAAATACAAGCTTTAGTGAGTTGAGAATCAAGCAAAGACTCACACAGAATATATTAACAAACTTTTCCAATAAAAAACATTCACTTTGAACTCGATGCTGCCTTTACATTTTTACTACATACAGTATTCTTTTCCATAAAATGATGACAAATGATTCTAGGTATATTGGAAAAGGTATAGTAAATACATGTAATTTTTAAACATAGTTATTGATTTAAAGAATTTCTTCTTGCTTTTTTCTTTTCTTATATACTAGTTTCTTATATACTAGTTTCTTATTTTTATAGTTTTAGATTTAAAGAATTTCTTCTTGCTTTTTTCTTTTCTTATATACTTGTTTCTTATATACTAGTTTCTTATATTTTATAGTTGCAGTCATTTTGACTTTTTTTCTTGGACATTAAGTTGGGCATAAATACTGCATTGCAAATATAATTGGCATTTCATTTTTGTATTTTTATAGTAAATATAGTAAATTTAAAGTGATATGTACTCATTAAACAAATATTTTTAAGTGGTTACTAAGACATCATTGGGTACCTTAGTCCATTCATATTGCTATAACAAACACCACAGACTGGGTGACTTAATTTATTTCTCACAGTTCTAGAAGTTGGAAGTCCAAGATCGGAGTTCCAGCAGGTCATGTTCTTGTGAAAGCTTTCGTCTACGTTACACACTGCTGACTTATTGTTATGTTCTGGTATGGTGAAAGGGACTATTGAGTTCTGCGGTGTCTCTTTTATAAGTGCACTAATTCCATTTTTGAGGGCTTCATCCTGAAGAACTAAGAACCTCCCAAAGGCCCCATCTCCTAATGCTATCACATTAGACATTAGGATTATAATATATGAATTTTGGGAGGACACAAACAGTCAAACTATAGTACTAGGCTAAGCTCTGATATCATAATAGTTATATAATATAATATATAATATAATATAAAATATATTCGAGGTACTACCAGTTTAAAGAAGGAATGGTTGGCATAGTCATTGCTCTGTTAAGATTTTCTTACCCTATCAGAACACAGAGGAGAGACTTCTAACTATTTGTAGCAAGGTCTGTATAAGAGAATGGTCAATGAGATGGAAGAGGTCTAATCTAAACTGAGTTGTGAAGGATAAATAGGAGCCAGGTTTTGTAGGGAGGAGTGGGTAGGATGAGAATATTCAAAATTGAATGAATAATGAACATAGTGTATACATTATTAGAAACCAAAACAGAATGTTCAAAAAATGCTTCAGAACATGCAAAAAAAAACCCTCAATTTATTTGTGGGAAAAAAAGAGAAAGTTATGCTGAATAGAGGGCTCTAGCAAGAGAAAATCAGAAGAGGAAAGTAGGGTCTAGATCTCATGAATGGTGGTAAGGATTTTATTCTAAAAAATGAAACCACCAAAGATTTTTTTTTAAAGATTTATTTTATTTTATTTATTTGACAGAGAGAGGGAACACAAGCAGGAGGGAGTGGGAGAGGAAGAAGCAGGCTCGTAGCTGAGGAGCCTGATGTGGGGCTTGATCCCACAACGCCGGGATCACGCCTTGAGCCGAAGGCAGACGCTTAACCAGTGTGCCACTCAGGCGCCCCAAACCACCAAAGATTTTTAAGCAGAAAATTAACTTGGCTAAGGTTGTGCTGAAAAAGTACCACTCTGGTTGTCAAAATTAATTTCGAAAATTTCAAGACTGGAGTCATAGCTGTGATCTGGACTTTATACTCATTCATTTGGAAACTGAAGAAAGCTTGGGGGCTATCTTGTGGCTCCATCCTGATCCAGGGTAGCATTCAAAGACATACTAGGGTGGCATCCAAAAATAAGTACCAAACAATTTAAAATCTTTCCAGTAGCTTCTAAGAACATACCAGCAGGTGGGATAATAAAGTTAAATTTATAATAAACAACAAAATTTCTCAAGTCCCTTTTCCCTCTTGTTTCTCTCTTATCGCCTATGCTTCTCACTTATTCCCAGCGTTTCTCAACTACACAACCGAGTCACTGAAACTTGGCTTCTAAACTTGCTCTAAAAAGTCTCTTTAGCTCTTTCCTCCTTTTTTAAACCTTTTAAAAATCTCTTAAAGATAGGGATCTTTAGCCAGGTGTATTGTTAAATTAAGCTGGATTCTAAGCCTTAGAGAATCTCTTCTCCTAGCCTTACCCATTACCTTGATTCACAAGACAAGGTCTAAAATTAGATTAGGTAAAATATAATTTATTCTGTTATACATTCATACAATGAAAATGTATCAGACATAGCTCCACGCTGGATACAGTTAAAATCCATTAAAGTAATTATAATCCAGGGAGAGATAATGATGGTGATAAAAATTAAGTATGGATTCAAGAGAGAAACAGACGGTCATCAGGAAATGGTTGTAGAAATGAGGAGAGAAAAAAATTTTAAAAACTTCCAAATTATATGGCTTGGTAGGGATATAAATGTTTATGCTGTTCAAAATACGAACTCAGGCCTTGTAATAAGTTGGGATAACAGTGAAGATTTCCATTTTGGGCACTGGGTACAAATAGAGGCATCCTGTAGACAAGCAATTTGATGTATGATTTTAAAAATCAGAAGAAGTTATGTAGGTGCTCAAACAGATTTGGTTATCATTAAATTTGAGGTGTAAATTCAGGTGCCTGAACAGTTGGTTGAGCATTGAACTCTTGGTTTTGGCTCAGGTCATAGTCTCAGGGTCATGAGATCGAGCCCGGGGTTGGTTTCTGCACTCAGCATGGAGTCGGCCTGAGATACTCTCTTCCTCTCCCTCTGCCCTTCCCATTCATGCTCTCTCTCTCTCTAAAGTAAATAAATCAATCTTTTTCAAAAAATTGAGGCATAAATAAACACAGTGGAAAAAGAGTATGTAGATTGAGAAGAAAAGAAAGGTCAATTATTAAACCAAATTAGGACATCATTTATAGAAATCAAGGACAGAGAGCAATTTAAGGTGGAAGAAGTGGTCCTCCTGGTACCTGAAGAAAAAAAGTTATATTCAAATTTGCCTTTTGAATTTCTTAGAGAAGTTGGTTCCTTTGACAAGAATCAGTTTCATTTGAGTGGCAAGCATAGATACAAATCTTCAAGAAGTTTCAAGGGAAATGGGAAGAAAAGAAATAGCAAATTTAGTATAAACAACTCTTTGGAAGTGTAATTGTGAAGATAAAAGCAAGAGAATATTATAGGCAAGTATATGCTTTTTTTTTTAATACAGAAACTCCTTTGTGCATTATTCATTGCTGTCAGCTTTCTGGAAATATGAACTCTGCATACATGTGTAGCTCAGATTTTTTAATTATTGGGTCTCTATGATAGTTACTATTGTTAACATTGTTAGAGATGGTGAGCATTCTTGAGACTTTAATATGTGGCAGAGATTGACATTGGATGAACTATAGTCCTTGTAAAAAGCTGTTGCCAAATTAAAGTGTTGGATCTATTGGCTATCTTGACTCAATGAGGCTGTACTGTAGTCCTAATCTCCCCTTTTTCTAAATCACCTAATATTGGTGCCTCTACCCTCGAGTCAAAGTTGACCTCCTTCCTTCATGCCATACATCTAGTCAACCAGGAAATCTGGTTCTGCTTCAACATAAACCTCAAATCAGACAAATTCTCTTACATCATCATCTCTCACTTAAGAGTTTTGGAACAGGTTTTAAATTTATATCACTAATTATGTTCTTGCTGCCATAAGTTTATTCTTAACATAGCAACCGAAGTGGATTTTTTTTTCTTTTAATTAAGCCAGTGTCTAGCAAACAAAAGACAATTACAAGCAGCTTTTACTGGGCAATACTCCCTTAGCCAAGAGCAGGAGTGTGGGGTCCTTGCTGCCCAATGCGTTATAGGAAAGTGCATAGTAATCTAATGTGGATGGGCATAAGACCTAGGGAGAGTGATGTGGCTTTTAATGGAAGTGCTCCCTCATGACTTGACCAGGGACTGAGATCAGTAGTAAGATCTCATGGAAAATCCTTGGCTCAAGCCCTGTTCTGCCAGCTCACATTGCAGAAGCCCAACTTCCACCAGGGATGAAAGACCACTGATGCAGCCTCATGGTGACAGCTGTATGATGACATAAGCCAGTAGCATGATTTGCTACCACAGCACTAATGGTTGGAGAGAAGCAGAGGGCCTTTTGAGGCAAGTCTTGTTGTTGACTGGGATTAATTTTTTAATCATGAGGCCGTAACTGGTCTCCATGGAGCCTTCTAAGAAGCCAGCTCCTTTTCCAGGAAGTCAACCTGCAGATCATTCTTGAACAAATTAACCCTCACCCTGGGCCATGTAATGTCACTGTCCACCTCAACTATTTCCAATGGCTACTACCTCACTGGGGACAAAATTCAAAATCATCACCATGGCTAGTGAGGCCCAGATGAACCAGCTCCCGTATCTGTCTCTCTGATTCAATTTTCTATCATTGTTCTTTTATTATTGCCCTCTGTACACACTGGTCTTTCTTCTGCTTCTTGTACATGCCTTTGCAGAGTATTTTTAGTGCCTTTGCAATCTCTTGCCATCAGACTTTTGAAGATTGGTATCTACCAATATCTTGGCACATTTTCAGCCATTATGCCTTCTATCAGTCTATATGTGATTTTCCTTTAGTTTGTGGAAATAGTGGATCACATTGATTCATTTTCAATTGTTGAAATCAGCTTTCTTTTACATTTTGTCATTCTAGTGGACATGTAGTGGTATCTCACTCATTTTGATTTGAATTTCTCTGTAACTAATGGTAAAGATATTTTCATGTATTTGCTACCAGTATATTTACATTTTCAGTATCTTTCAAATCTTTTATCAATTTAAAAATTGGTTTGTGGTACTATTTTTGTTATATAAGAGGGTTTTTAAAAATATATATTCTGGATACAAGTCCTTTGTCTGATTTATGTTTTTAAATGTTACCTCTCTATTTGTAGATTGACTTAATATGTGATTTTTTGTTGCAGCACCCTATTTAATAAATGTTTACAAAACCCCAGAGTCATGGGATTTTCTCCCATATTTTATTCTAAAAATTTTATAGGTTCAACAACTACATGTTGGTCTTTGGGCAATAATTTTTGTATACAGTTAAAAGTAAGAGCCAAGGATTGTTATTTTCTTTGTGGCATATGCATATACAATAGCTACAACACAATTTATCAAAAACATTATCCTTTCTCCATTTAATTCCTTGGGACCTCTGTCAAAAATCAGACAATTTGAATGGGTCCATTTCTGAACTCTGTTTCATTCCATTTATCTATCGGTGCGTTTTTATTCCATAGTTGCTTGATTATAGTTATATTTAAAATACTTCTTGAAGTAAGTGGTGATGGTGTTCTACAGTTTATTTTCCTTTTCTAATTTGTTTTTGCTATTTTAGGTCTTTTGAATTCCCACACTAATTTTAAAATCAGCCTATTTATTTCTACCAAAAGCAATCTGGGATTTTGACTGTCATTGCATTAAATTTGTAGTTCAGTTTGTGCAAGAACAGACATCTTAACATTATTCAGTTTCTGAATCCATGATGGATAGATCTCTCCACTTACTTTGTTCTTTAATCTCTGTGCAATGTCTATAGTTTTTGGTGTACAGATCTTGTGGACCTCCTGACAAATATATCCATAAATATTTTACACTTTTTTGATGCTAGTTAAGTGGTATGTTCTAAATTTTAATTTTATATTTCCTTTTCTAATGTGTAAAAAATTAATTGTTTTTGTACTTATCTTGTATTCTGCAAACATAAAAGTCACTTACTAGTTTTAGTAGCCTTTTTGTAGTTTTTTTCAGATAAGATCATATGATCCTATCCTGTAAATAAAGATAGTTTTAATTTTTTTCCAATCTCTATAGACTCATGACTATACCTATATCTAATTGGCTACATTATTGGTGCACAAATGGATATGTGTCTTTAAATTAGGCATTTAGTACTTTTTTTTACAAGATTTTATTATCACATACAGAACAGGAAAACCCTCTTTCAGTTCTGGTACATGTAAGGATATATATATCCATATTTCTTGGTCATAAGCCCACGTGCATGGGGAATATAGAGAATGAGATGAGAGTTGAAGCAAGAATATTCTGAGAGCATGTGAGCTTCTGGATGCAGCTAGATATACCCTCTGGTTACTCTTATCATTTTAGTACAGAAGACAATATATTCCCACTTCCCTTTAGTTTTTGCCCAACTTAGTTTAATTTGGGTTTACATCATTTGCAAGTGAAATGATCTTGAATAATACAATAATGATGAATTGCAAGGATTATAACACTTGTAATATGAATGCCAACACAAAGGCTGGGGGAGAGAGAATGGAAATACACTGATTGACAGCCCGAAAGGTAAGTGTATATTTATACTTTGGCAACAGCCCATTATAATGGAGTTTTGTTCTGGGTGAAGCTAGAGGATACTCATATATACCATATAACTCTAGTTATTAAGTAATCAGAAAACAAATACAAATGTAGCAATCAAAACTATGTAGTTCATTAGAAGAGCAATATAGTAAAAACTCTGTCAAGATATATCAAAAATAAAAAAACACTCAAATATGCACATAATTATTAGAATCATTAATAGGATAGATTTTGTGCAACATGGTAATTCCATTAAAAAAATATTTTATTAATCTTGATGAAATAATGATTTTTTCCAGGCAAAAGTAATTTACTAATAAGACATGAAATTCTGCTTTCTGGTTCTACATGTAAGACGCTTGGAAGTTGCCATTCTGTCCTAACCAAAAGTGAAAAAAGGACTGAAAAGTTGACAACTCTTCTTGGATCCATAAGAGAGATGAGTACAGAGGGTAGACCACTGCACCCAAGATTGGAGAGACAAAGAGGCAAATATGAGGAGTTATAGCTTACTAGAACAGAGACTTATGAACAGGAGCCACCACAGGAACAAGTGTCAGGATAGGAAAAACTCAACTGTAGTTGAAACACCATTGGAAGTTCAGTGTGGACAAGTTTGAGAGTTAAAACTCCCGGGATACCTAGTCAGAGAAGGGTGCCTACAGTATTGTAAGATTTACATCCAGGAACCCAACCAGATTCTTACAAAATAGAGGAAATTTGTTGTTGGTAGACCTACCTAAAAGGAGTTTTTTTGAGAGAAGGAAAATGATATAAGAAACTTGGATCTACATAATGAAAGAAAGAATATTGAAGAAGAAATGTGTGAAGTTAAAATAAAAATTTTTATTTTATATATTCCCAATTGATGTAATAGATAAGTTTGTTCAAAATAATAATAGCAATAGTGCATTTCATTATACACACACACACACACTTTTGTGTGTATATATACATATGCTTGTATATGAGTGAAACCAATGATGGAAATAATACGGGGATAAGCAGGGAGGAATTAGGATTATTTTGTTATTATAAGATCCTCAAACTTCCTGTGAACCATTGCAGTGTTATTTGAAAGTGGATTTAGATTACTGGTAGCATATATTGCAAATTTAAGTCACCACTAAAAACAAAAAATAATAATAATACTATACTAAGAAAGGAGAGAAAATGTAATCATATAAAATGCTCAATTAAAAATGACAAAAATAAGAAAAAGAGTGGAAGACAAAAATGGGAACAGAACAAGAACAACAAATAGAGAACAGTAATAATGCAATAGATATTAATCCAATTATGCCAATAATCAGTTTGAGTGTCAATCACCTAAATGCACCCACCAAAATACAAAGATTGTAATAGTGGATCAAAAGACAAGACCTCCCTATATGTTATGTACAAGAAAGTCACATTATATATAAGACACATATAGATTAAAAGTAAGGGAATGGAGAAAAATATGTCATTCTCTCACTAATCAAAAAAAGTAGGAATAGATATATTATTTTCATAGAGATCAGACTCAAAGCAAGGGAAGTTATCCAAAATAAAGAATGGAAATATATAATGACAAAAGGGTTAATTCTCCAAGAAGACATAAAATGCTTAACATGCATAAGCCTAGCAACAGGACATCAAACTATGTGATGTAAAACTAGTAGAAGGGCAATTGAAGATTTCAATATCCCTATATCAGATAGGGACAAATCTGGTGGACAGAAAAATCATTCAGGACATAGTTGAACTCATCATTACCTTCAATCATTTGATATATTCACCATCTACTGACTATTTTATCCCAAAACAGCAATATCCAAATATATGGAATATTTGCAAGATATACCACATTCTGGACCATAAAACACATCTTAAAAAATTTAAAAGACTAAAAAAAAAAATACAATGTCTGATCTTAGAAAACAATGGAATTAAACTAGAAAAAAAGAAACATAACTGGGAAATCTGAAAATAAATGGAAATTAAACAATATGCTTTTAAATAACACATAGATCTAAGAGAAAATACGAAGAGAAATTTAAAAAAAGATCTTGAACTTAATGAAAATACAATGCACCAAATTTTGTGGTATGTAGCATAAACAGTGCTTAGAGAGATATTTATAGCATTAAATACACACACTGGAGGGGCGCCTGGGTGGCTCAGTCCTTAAGCGTCAGCCTTTGGCTCAGGGCGTGATCCCAGTGTTCTGGGATAGAGCCCCATGTCAGGCTCCTTCGCTGGAAGCCTGCTTCTTCCTCTCCCACTCCCCCTTCTTGTGTTCCCTCTCTCGCTGGCTGTCTTCTCTGTCAAATAAATAAATAAAATCTTTAAAAATAAATAAATAAATACACACGCTGGAAAAGAAGAAAGATCCAAAAATCACTAATTTAATTTTCCTCCCTAGGAAACTAGAAAGAGAAGAGCAAATTAAATCTAAAGAAAAAGAAGAAAATATAAGAGTGAAAGCAGAAATCAATAAAATTGGAAATAGTAAATTAAAAAAGAAAATCAATGAAATCAAAAACTGGTTCTTTGAAAAGATCAATTGAAATCAATAAGCTTTTATCTGCTTAATTAAGAAAAAATTATCATATGGTTTCACTCATTTATGGAACATAAGAAATAGGAAGATCGGTAGGAGAAGGAAGGGAAGAAGAAAGGGGGGGGGTAAACAGAAGGGGGAATGAACCGTGAGAGACTCTGGGAAACAAACTGAGGGCTTCAGAGGGGAAGGGGGTGGGGGATTGGGATAGGCTGGTGATGGATATTAAGGAGGGCACATGTGGCATGGTGCATTGGGTGTTACATGCAAATAATGAATCATGGAACATTGCATCAAAAACTGGGGATGTATTGTATGGTGACTAATATAATAAAACAATGATTAAAAAGAAAAAATAACATGGACATAGATGCAAAAATTCCCCAAAATGTAGAAGAATTATACACCACGTCTAGTTTTATTCCCAGTATGTAACACTGGTTCAACCTTTAAATATCAATTGATATAATCCAAAAGGGGAAAAGAATAACATGATCATATCAATAGATTCAGAAAAAGATTTCAAAAAAAATCCAATCCCCTTCAGGATAAAAACTATAAGTAAACTATGAACAGAAGGAAACTTGTTCAATGTGATAAAATAAAAAAATAATCTCTACAAAAATCTATAGCTAATATTATACTAAATAATGAGAAATTCTAAACTTTCCCACTAAGATCAAGTATGAGATAAGGACATCCCTTCTCACTACTTTTCTTTCTTTTTTTTTTTAAAGATTTNAGATTTTATTTATTTATTTGACAGAGATAGAGACAGCCAGCGAGAGAGGGAACACAAGCAGGGGGAGTGGGAGAGGAAGAAGCAGGCTCATAGCGGAGGAACCTGATGTGGGGCTCAATCCCATAGGGCTGGGATCACGCCCTGAGCCGAAGGCAGGCGCTTAACGACTGTGCCACCCAGGTGCCCCCCTTCTCAGTACCTTTCAACATTGTATTGGAGGTTCTAGCTAATGCAATGACATGAAAAGGAAATAAAAGGCATAAAGATTGGGAAAGAAGAAATAAAACTGTATATGATCATCTGTAGAAAATATGAAAGAATTGACCAAAAAAACACCAACTCCTGGAACTAATAACCAATTATAGGAAGGTTTCCAGATACATGATTAATACACAAAAGCAATTGCTTTTCCATATACCTGCAATGAATAAGTGGGATTTTGAAATTAAAAACACAACATTTCCATTAGACCCCCGAAATGAAGTGCTTAAGTATATATCTAATAATATATTTACAGGATATTTATGAGGAAAACTATAAAATTCTTATGATAAAATCAAAGAATAACTAAAATGGAGAAATATTCATGGTTAGGAAGTTTATGGTTTATGGTTAGGAAAATTCAATATGTAAATTCCTTCCAAATTGATCTGTATATTAATATAATTTCAATAAAAATCAAAACTGTGGATATCAACAAATTTATTCTAAAGTTTATGGGGAGGCAAAATACCCAGAATAGCTAATACAGTTTTGAAGAACAACAGTTAGAGAAGTAACACTATCCGACTTCAAAACTTACTATAAAACTACGGTAATCTATACAGTATGGAATTGGTGAAAAAAATATCAAAAAGATCAGTGGAACAGAATAGAGAGCCCAGAAATAGACCCATATAAATATAGTCAACTGATCTTTGTCAAAGGAGCAAAGCCAATGTAATCGAGAAAACATAGTCTTTTCAACAAATGATGCAGGGACATTTGACATCCACACACAAAATAATTAATATAGATACAGAACTTATATTTCATAAAAACCAACTCAAAATGAATCACAGACATAAATGTAAAATGCAGAACTATAAAACTGCCAGAATACAACTTAGGAGAAAACCTAGATGACCTTGGGTATGGTGATGTCTTTTCAGATAAAACACCAAGGTCATGATCTGTGAAAGGAAGAATGGGTAAGCTGGACACAATGAAAATGAAAAACTTCAGCTCTGTGAAAGACAATGTCAAAAGAAGACAAGCCACAGACTGGGAGAAAGTATTTGTAAGGACACATTTCATAAGGAACTTTTTTTTTTGTTTTTTGTTTTTTGTTTTTACATTATCCTTTGAGTGATTCTTTTTTTTTTTTAATGATTTTTATTATATTATGTTAGTCACCATACAGTACATCCCCGGATTCCGATGTAAAGTTTGATGCTCCATTAGTTGCGTATAACACCCAGTGCACCATGCAATACGTGCCCTCCTTACTACCCATCACCAGTCTATCCCATTCCCCCACCCCCCTCCCCTCTGAAGTCTTCAGTTTGTTTCTCATAGTCCATAGTCTCTCATGTTTCATTCCCCCTTCTGATTACCCCCCTTTTCTTTATCCCTTTCTTCCCCTACCGATCCTCCTAGTTCTTATGTTCCATAGATGAGAGAAATCATATGATAATTGTCTTTCTCTGCTTGACTTATTTCACTTAGCATTATCTCCTCCAGTGCCGTCCATGTTGCAGCAAATGTTGAGAATTCGTTCTTTCTGATAGCTGAGTAATATTCCATTGTATATATGGACCACAGCTTCTTAATCCAGTCATCTGTTGAAGGGCATCTTGGCTCCTTCCACGATTTAGCTATTGTGGACAATGCTGCTATGAACATTGGGGTGCATATGGCCCTTCTCTTCACTACATCTGTATCTTTGGGGTAAGCACCCAGTAGTGTGATGGCTGGGTCATAGGGTAGCTCAATTTTTAACTTTTTTAAGGGACCTCCACACTGTTTTCCAGAGTGGCTGTACCAACTTGCATTCCCACCAATAATGTAGGAGGGATCCCCTTTCTGCACATCCTCTCCAACAATTTTATCCAAACTATAAAACAAACTCTGAGAACTTAACAATACGGACAAACAATGGCCCCAAAATGGGCCGAAGACATGAACAGACACCTCACCAAAGAGTATATACAGATGGCAAATAAGCATATGAAATGATGTTTATGTGTCATCAGGAAAATACAAATTAAAACAACGAGTACTACTATATGCTTAATAGAAAGAAAATCTGGAATACTGACCACACAAAATGCTTGGGGAGGATGTAGGGCAACAGGAACCCTCATTCATTGCTGGTGGAAATGGAAAATAGCATAGCTATTTTGAAAGGCAGTTAACTTGTTCTTATAAATGACCACAGGATTCTGCAATCGTGTTACTTGTTATTTACCCAAAGGAGTTGAAAACTTACATTCATACAAATACCCATACATAGATGTTTGTCGAAGTTTTATGCATAAATGCCAAAATTCGGAAGCAACCAAGGTGTTTTTTAGTGGGCGAATAGACGAACTTTGGCATATCCAGACAATGGAATATTATCCCATGTCAAAAAGAAACAAATTTTCAAGCCATGAAAAGATATGGAGGAAACTCAAGTGCATATTACTAAGTGAAAGAAGCCAATCTGAGAAGGCTACATACCATATGTTTCCAACCATTAAAGGGAAAAACTATCAGAGACAGTAAAAAAAATCATTGGTTTTCAGAGGTTGGTGGAGGTAGGAGCTAATAGGTGGAGCACAGAGGATTTTTAGGGCAGTGAAAAAAGCTTATGATACGATAATGATTCATTACACGTTTGTTTAAACCAAGAATGTAAAAAACCAAGACTGAATTTTAAGATAAACTACGGATTTAGGGTAATTAGGGGCTAATAGAGGTTCACCAATTGTAACAAATGTACTACTCTGGTGGGGATGTTGATAATGGGGGAGAGTATGCGTGTGTGGGAGTGGGGGTATATGGGAAATCGCTGTATCTGTCTCTCAATTTTCCTGTGATCCTAAACTGCTACTCCCTAAAAATAAAGTCTACAAAAAAATCAATTACAAATAGACTATTTGGACAGTCTAATAAATATATGCCAAACAGGTGTTAGTGAATTCCAGCCAAAATTTACTAGGTACAGATTATTTTAGAAAAAATAATTTAGTTAAGTTTTAAATAACATGCTATGTGGGTAGCATAATAACTTTTCAGGCAATGTAAGAATTTACATATTAATTTTCCCAATTTATTTGAAGAATGAAATATGGCTCTAACAAAAAAACACACAGAGGGCTCATTTATAGAGCATTAAGTGTTTTTCCCAAGGTTTTCCTCCTCTCAGAGAGAAAATTTTTATATTTGTTGCCATCTGCACAGTATCTCATAGAATTTCTTGGAAGTTATTATATTTTTGACTGCTCTGTGCCTTAGTTTTTAATATTCATGCTTGTTTTTCCTTACTTTTATATTTTTAGCCTTAGAATTTTAGTAGGAAATAAAGGTATGCCATTAAGCTTCCATTATTTATTTATAAACTCTCTTGGTTGTTAATGATAAAATTAGGGAAAACTCATACATCATTGAGATTATAAAGAAGGTATGAAGTAATAATTTATCTCTGGCATCTGCTTATTTCCTATTTCTATATCTGGTATTATAGTCGTCCTGATTTAATGTCAAATTCTCTTTTGAGAGGACTTTACTAATGTTTTAGATGACACGTGTTATTTTGAAGTATCTCCTATCGTAAGAATGAAAGGAAAGAGAAAATGTATGTATGTTGAGTTCCTAGTCTTTTTATTTGCAGGTTTATTTTATTTATTTGGGGGTAATGAGTGTGTTTAGGATGTTGGGGTTTAGATCTGAGTTATAGCCCATTATAAACCATATATTGCTGTTGGACTGTATTTTTTCATGAAATGCTTTTTACATGTATTAATTTGGAGGCAGGGCATGGTGCCATAAGGGAAATGTGCTTTTGGCTCCATGTCAAAGCAGATCTGAAGAAATCTGATGAAAAGGGAAAGAAATGAATATGTCCCATGGACATCAGTCAGCTATAGAGAGCTGGTTGTTAAATATTTTTTTAAATATCTAACTATATAATTGTATTGATGTAGCAAAATTCTTGTTTCTGACCTTGATTCAACTGATGTCAGAGAGGCAATCTTGGAAACATTATCTCACCGAAATGTGAGAATGTTAACATTACATGTGACAGTTTTAATAAAGAAAATTAATGTTGTTAATGTTCTTTATGTTGTTAAATTATAAGAAATTTCTATATAAAATTAAAAATTGGAAACAAGTTACTCATTATGCAAACTGACAGTAACAATAGTACTTCATATATATTCATGAATAGTAACCACTCAATGTGGTCCAATTTTCCTCTCAGTCAGCTTTTCATCCTGACATTTTGTTTTAAAATGGTGCAACATGTTTTTCTTTTCATTTCTCTTGCATGAACAAGTTCAAAGCAACCAGTCTATAATTATCCTTTCACAAACAATAGCTAATTGATTTTTGTAAGTTTCTACTCTATCATCTACCTGCAGAGAAAATTAAGCATACATCAGGAAATTATGTGCTCACTTTTGCTGTAATGTAGACTTCATTTTACCTTTGGATATGTTGATTAGAATTTTCCTTTGAGAGTTGGACTTAAAGAGCTTGTTGGCATCTGAGTTAAAGTGCTTATGAAAAAGGAAAAAAAAATAATGTGATACAGTCCTATATCATTTGGCAAAGCAAAATATGTTTGATGTAGTAAATACTAAATGCTTAAAAAAAACCCAAAATACTAAGTGCTGATTGCTATACAGCATATGTCAGTTCTTAGTTTACACCATTTGACAATAAAGTGAGCATTTTCCTGGGAAAAGTGACAAGCTACACAAAAGCACTGTCAAGGCTGGAGAGGTTCCAAAGAATTGGAGAAATTAACTCTTGGCAAATGAAACATTATAGGGTAGCTTTCTGCTCTCAGGTACATGTGGGCTGTCCAATACAGTAGCCACATGTGGTTATTTGAACTTTAATTAAATCAAAGTAAAATAAATAAGTTCAGTCTCTCAGTTGTCATAGTCACATTCAGTACCCCATGTGGCTGGAAGTTATGCTACTGGTAAGCACAAAGAGTATTTTCATATTCTTAGAAGTTCTATTGGACAGACCTCAGGTAGACTTACGGGTAGAGATGTCCAACAGTTGGGGATGGATGTGGGCTTCAAAGTGAGGAGTGAGATTCTATATAGGATTAATAATTTTATGGTCACCCAATTAAAAGTAAGAGCTGGAACCATGAAATAGATGAGATTGCTAAGAAAGGTAAGGCACAACCCTTTCAGAAGCTGGAAGACTGGATAACAAAATAGAATGTTTACTTACAGAGAAGATTCAAACTTGCCCATTTCATCAAGGTCTTGAGTAACTGGACCAGCACTTTTAGTATTATCCCAGAATTATCCATTTCCAAAAATTGTGCAATGTGAGATCTTACACTGAATAGCAGAGACATTCCACAAAGTAGCCAGAGTTTAAGATCTCATCCTTTGCCGGGACTGTCACTACCCGTACTTTTGGGAAATTTGCTTCTTTTTTTTTTTTTTTTTTGCCTTTATGGCTATCACCAAGCTGGGTTCCAAGCATCCCAAAGTCTCTTTTTCTCTGTGCTAATGAAAGACTTGCAGCAAATCTTTTTTGGGGGCAATTTTGAGGAAGTCTGAGATCTCTGAAAGAGAGTTTTAATTAAAAATGCAAATAAGTGCTTTAAAATGAAATCTATTAGTATCATTTGCTATTCCAAGGGCTTTTAAACTGACAGCATCCAGATCAGTGGATCATTCTGTTCCACAATTCGTCTCATGTTATTTACACGTTTCTTCCCCTCCCCCAGATTGTAGGACAGTCACATCTTCAGCCCTGCTAGAGTTGCCATTTTAGAAGTTGCTATTCATAGTCTCAATAATTCTTGATATTGTCAGACTTTTAAAATTGTATATATCTCATTGGTGTGAAATGGGATTTTATTTTAATTTGCATTTCCTTGAATATTAGAAAGTTTGAGCAATCTTTCCACATGGTCTTAGCCGTTTAGCTTCTTTTTCTGTGAATTGTCGTTTCTCTAATGAGTTATTTTTTCTTGATTTTCAATAATAAAGCATCTATTTATTTATTAAAATTCTTAATGTATTGTCTTGATTGTTTACTCATGTTTTAAAAATCATTTCTTTTTCCTTGACTTGCCTTTTAGCTCTCTTTATGGTATCTTTCTGTAAACATACGTTTTACATTTTACTGTAGTCAGGTTTATTGAATTTTACTTTTATGGTTTATATATTTTGTACCTGTATACATCTTAGCCTATCCAAGGCTAATGACAATTTCTCTGACATTTTCTCCTAAGAGATGTGGGACCTTGCTTGCATTTACAGACTTATTCTAAATTGGCTTTCTATTTCCTATTGTAGGAGGTAATTAAAAATATCAACAATCAGTTGCTTACAACAAGTTATTGACAAGTTTATCATTTTAGTGCTATTCTGTAGATCCACTTACATCACGTGTCAGGATTCCATATACGGGTGGTTCTGTATGGACCTTCTTGCTCTGCTTCATTGGTCTCTTTGTCCCTGTGCCAATACCATAGTGTTTTAATTACTATCACTTGACATTAGATCTCGATATTTCATAGGTAAAATACTCCGATTCCTTCTTCAAAATTTTGATCTTGCTCCTGGCCCAGGAAGCTACTTAGCTTATTTCTGAGTCCAATAATCACTTTTATTTAATATCACTTTCAGTATTGTATCCATCTTAATGGCAGGTAGTACACACCAGATTCTGTGTTTACTATGCTGTCTTCACCTTGCAAAGAGCTTGAGTGCCCCCGTGTTGTTCTTGTTCCTGTGATCCACTCACCTATGGTCATTGTATCAAACATGAATGGTGCTCCCACAGTATGCTTGGAAATGGAAGCAGATCAGTAATGATTAGCAAGGAATGAAGATGTGCAGTCAACGCAAATGTGTCTTCAACACATCTTTACTGCTTCTGGTATCACTGTATCACTGCTACTAGAATTTCAATGGTTTCCTATTGATAGTTAGAGTCAATCATTCCAGTCAAACCATGATTCATCTTTCCGAATGAAGTGGCGATGTTAGACTCCAATACTTTAAAACATTATGTTCCCTGATTTAAGTTTCCTGTCCCTAGGAACCCAAGTCTTAAATTGCCATAGTTCAGAATCATAAGGATAAGAAACAATTATCTTTAATTTTTTTTACTTACTTTATTTAAATTCAGTTAGTTAACATACAGTATATCATGGGTTTCAGATGCAGAGTTCACCTAATAAAATCATTAGTTGCATATAACACCCAGTGTACATTACATCACGTGCCCTCCTTAATGCCCATCACCCAATTACCCCAGCCCCCCCATCTCCCTCCAGCAACCCTCAGTTAGTTTCCTGTAGTTAAGAGTCTCTTATGGTTTGTCTCCCTCTCTGATTTCATCTAATTTTATTTTTCCCTCCCTTCCCCTATGATCCTCTGTTTTAAGAAACAATTATATTAAAAGTCAATCATTTGTTGCAACTATAGGAGACAACAGCTCTATGTCCAACTCTTGATCTTGGACTTTTCAAGTGTGTTAACAAGAGGAGGAACAGTGTCCTTTCTCATAGACCGTCTTGGTCTTCTCAGCCAGCTTCCAGACTCATGATTTGGTACCCCAGCTTGTGTAGCAGACATTCTCTTATTACACAAGGTCTTCGCACGTGGTTGATAGAGTTCATGATACTATCTGTGAGTGAGTTCTATGGCTCCACCTCCTCTCCCTTTCTTAAAAATCTAATCTATGTTCTTGTTAGGAGCAATGATGTGAGAAATACTCAGATCTAGAATGTGACATTTAGCTTGGACGTTCCTATAGACGGAAGGTTTGTGTCTGTCCACCTGCAAGTAATCATTCTGAATCATAATTGCGCCATACATTTTGTAGCATAATGAAGCCTATTAATAATCTCATGCCTATTTGGTAAATATACTGTAATCTTGTGGTTTTAAAAAGAAATTAAAAATCAGTCTTTTGGTGTGTTATACTAATATGAAAATGGCATTTCCTGCACCATACATTTAGATTATAATTTTCTTACTTTGTGTGTAAGGTGAACAGGCCGAGCTAGTAAGCTAAATGTCAGGGGTTGAAGTTAAAGAAAAAAAATATGTAAGGTTTTTGAATAAGACTGTAGTAGGTGAAATTCTTACCTTCTTGTTATTTTTTGTTTTGTTTTTTGTTTTTTTCACAACCACAGTGACAGAAAGTCAAAAAAATGGTGAGATATGCCAGACAGATTTCAAAGTAACTTGTATAAGCCTCACATGCATTAATTAATGGAATGCTTCTATTTATACATTCAGATTTAATACTGAATTTGTGCACAGACCCAGAGACCATCAACCACTATTTTAAATCAAAGCAATTGCACTTCACTAAATAGAACAGGCCACTTTTATAGCAAAATCTATTTATTTCTGATGGATTTAGCATACTTTAAGGAAATGAATCAAATATAATAATATTTTAAAATAGAGAATCACTATGTAAAATAACTTTGTAAGTCTGCAATTATTCAACATTGCACACATGGTCTAGGTAATTCCATTATCCTCCTAATTAACATCTAGTCTTAATTTAATTGGTGTGTTTTCTTCTTGTTACAGTTCATTTGTTATTTTTAAAAATATATTTACCGGGAACACACAATTTGTCAGACTGTACTAAGCACTCATTGGAAATTATAATTCAGTAAGGGAGTAAAAATAATAAATTAAGCAAGAAGTGAACACATAATTGCCAATTGTGAACAGTACTAGAAGGGAAAAGCAAAAGCAGCCTCCAAAAACATTGTAGAGCTTATCCTGACTACATTTAAAGAGGGTAGGTGAAAAGCTGAGGAAGATGAGAGATGCAGCAATCTGGGACCTCTAGGACATGGCAAGATTTTGAATGGAACCTGAGTGTTTGGAAGTCTTTGAAGGGTTTGAAGGTTGAGACAATTCTATATTGGTGGAATCTGAAAGCAACGAAAGCAACAATTAAACCCAAATCCAGCTCCACGACTTGTGAGATTGATTAAACCCACAGTAATATTGTACTGAGAAGGGAAGAGGTGTGCTCATTAGATATGGCCCAGATAAGTGGTAGCTATTTAAAAAGGACTATAAAATAACCATGAGTTATGCCTTCCAGGTTCTGGAGGAAAAGTTAAGCAATGTGCAGAAATAAAATAAAGAGGTTTCACACATAAGCAAGTAGTGGAGAAAAAATGAAATAGAAGAAACAGTCAAAATAACCCACAAAATAGAAAATCAAGCAAAGAGCATATGGGAGAAATAGAAAATAGCAAGATGCATCCAACCATACCCATCATCACACTAAATACACTGAGATAAACTCAGTGGTCTAAATACTCCAACTAAAAAAGTAGAAATTGTGACATTGAATTAAAAAACTAAGACCAATTTGGATGCTGTCTATAAAAAACTCACATTAAATGTAAAAACATGGGTAAGTTGAAGGTAAAGAGAGAGACAAACACTTGACAAAAACTAATTTACAGTAAAGGAGATTGCAGAGGCAAGAGTCGATTCAGTGGGAAGACAAGACAACCCCAGGTGATTTTGCTTCTAACAGCAGAGTTTCAAGATCCCAACAAAATCTGATTAAACTGAAATGAGAAATAAACAAAACATTCAAAACTAGTGTTAGGAGACTTCAACATTCTTCTCTCAGTAACTGACAGAACAAGAGAAGAAATTAACAAGGTTATGAAAGACCAAAATAACACTAGCTGTCAATTTGACCCACATGAAATTCATTATTTATTCATAAGGCAGAATCAATTTTTCTTTGTCTTAGATTATTAACTTCAATTTAGAGGACTTTTTCTGATGATGAAATTAACCTGTTAATTATAGAAAATTAGGAAAACACAAGAAATACATAAAGAAAAACATTTTAAAAACCTGTAATTACTGGGGTGCCTGCGTGGCTCAGTCATTAAGGGTCTGCCTTCAGCTCAGGGCGTGGTCCCAGGGTCCTGGGATCGAGCCCCGCATTGGGCTCCTCTGCTGGAAGCCTGCTTCTTCCTTTCCCACTCTCCCTGCTTGTGTTCCCTCTCTCACTGGCTGTCTCTCTCGCTGTCAAATAAATAAATAAAATCCTTTAAAAAAAAGAACAAACCTGTAGTGTCTTTCCTAGACATAACTGCTACTTTTATTTTGGTGTAAATACTGCTGAAGGGACAAATACTCAATGACATTTGTTAAAGATGGTTAAGGCAAACTTTATTCAACACCATCATGATTGGTGCAGGTCCCACTGCAATGGGTTTCACAGTGGGGGACAGAGATTGGGCTTAACTCCAAAAAAACATGAGTAAGTGGGAATTTATAGCCTAGGAGCAGGGTGGGGGGCAGTGAATGGAAAATTACTAAGAGGAAATATCAAGGGTGAAAAGGATTCTGGCTAAGTCGACATAACAGGATTCTTTGTGGCCAACAAGCCGGGGTGATCAGGCATCACCCTGGGTGGTAGAGAATGCAGAACGTGACTGGATATCTAGGGTGATCAATATTGAGAGTAGGGGGTTCTGGTTAAACTGACTTAGCAGGGTTCTGCTAAAACTGGATTTTCAACTGTGCACACATGGGCCTAGGGGGAAGTTTAGGCCTGACTAAGGACTGGTCAAGCAAACAATCTTTGTTAGTATATTTAGATGAGATATTAATAACTATGAATAATTATTAATAACTAATGAACTATTAATACAGAATTAAAATCATATAGAACATACGGTCTTATAATTTGCCTTATCCACTTGTTTGTACCATGACAATATATGGATGTATTTATTCTATGTAAACAAAGTAATTTATTTTGCTATCTCTCCATATTCGGGCATTTTGGTAGTTTCCTTTCTGTTGCTGCTGCTATGATAAGTGACTAATGAATTTGTGCACATAAGGCTCATTTATTTTTAATAATGGAAATTTTGAACATAACATAATGTGATTATATATAGTATCAAATCCTCAGAAACAGACGCTTGAGTAAAAGGGTAGAAAGATTCGAGATACACTTGCAATACCGTGTCAAATTGTTTTTCATAAAATTTGTTTAGTTTTTAATGAATGACATTATCAGTTTGGGAAGGCCAGTTTCCTGAACATTAATACTTTTAAAATTAAACTTTTTTTAAAAAAAATAGGTAATTGTACATTCACAAGCAGTTGTACAATCCAAGATGGAGAGATCTTATGTACCCATCACCTAATATGACCTATACCATCTTTTCCACCTAGAGGAAGAGCTACCAGCATATTGCTCTCAGACAGCCAAGGTAGAGAGCATTGCAATCACTGCAAAGTTAGCTCATTATTAACACATTCCCATCTATAGTTACAGCTCACCTCTCCTCTGCATCCACTTCTTATCCCCTGGCAACCAGTAATCTGTCCTGTGCTCCTAAAATTTTGCCATTTCAAGGATATCATCATACACTATGTAACTTTTCTGGTTTAGATTTTTTTTTTCTCACACTCATCATAATTCTCTGGAGAGTCATCCAGATTGTGTGTATTAATAGGCTCTTTTTATTGATTGCTGGATTGATGGGTAATATTTCATGCTATGGATGTACCACTGTTTGCTTAATCAAAAGCCCATCGAAGGACATTAACCCATTGGGTTTTTAACAGTTTTTGGCTATTACAAATAAAGCTACTCTCACAACCATGCTGAGATTTTTACGTGAACATAAAATATCATGATTCTAGATAAATTGCCCACAGGGCAATTGCTGGGTTTTACAGTAAGTGCAGGTCTTGTTTGTGAAAGACACTGACAAATTGTTTCCCAGAGTGGCCATATCAATTTATATCCCCACAAGCAATGTACGTGTGATCCAGTTGCTCTGGATGTCTGCCAGTATTTTCTGGTGTCATTTTTTATTTTAGCCATTCTGATAGGCATGCAGTGGTACCTCCTGTGGTTTTAATTTGTAGTTCCCAATGCTTGTTTGTCATCTGTAGATATCTGTGGTGAAATACCTGTTCATTGCTTTTACCCATTTTCTAACTAGATTTTTTTTTCACTGTTGGATTTTGATAGCTTCTTAAAAGTTTTATTCTGGATACTAGCCCTTTGTCAGACATGTGATAGACATATATTTTGCAAATGTATTCCCTCAATATGTAGATTTTTTTTTCATTCTCTTCTTAGGGTCTTTGTAGAGCAAACATTTTTAATTTTGATGATGCCCTATTCATCAACTTTTTCTTTAATGCATCCCATTTTGGTGTCAAGTCTAAGAATTATATGC
Organism: Ailuropoda melanoleuca; assembly: GCF_002007445.2. Taxonomy (NCBI): domain Eukaryota; kingdom Metazoa; phylum Chordata; class Mammalia; order Carnivora; family Ursidae; genus Ailuropoda; species Ailuropoda melanoleuca. Next base: position 54,520,355 of record NC_048223.1, read on the forward strand.
CTCCTCCTAGATCCTAAAGATTTTCTCCTATTTTTTTTACCAAGAAGTTTCATGGTTTTATATTTTACACTGAAGTGTGTGACACATTTTGAGGTAATTTTGTGTAAGTTGTGAAATAGGTTGATGTTCAATGTTTGGCTGTGGGTGTGCAATTTATCCAATACCATTTGTTGAAAAGGCTCTTTCTTCTACTAAACTGCTTTTGCACATTTGTCAAAAATCAGTTGGGCATATTTGTGTGGGTCTGTTTTCGGTTCTCTATTCTGTTGTACCTGCCTATGTGTCTATCCCTCTACCTATATCACACAGTCTTGATTTCTGTACCTCCTTAATAGATGCTGAATGAGGAGCCAGTTCAGTTCTCTTAATTCTTACTTTTCACAATTGTTTTAACTGTTTTAGTTCCTTTGCATTTTTAAAATAAGCTTGTCTATTTCTACCCAAAGTTTTGCTGGGATTTTGTTAGGAATTGCATTAAAGCTTTATATTAATATGTAAAGAATTGACATCTTTGTTATGTTGGACCACCCAATAATGAACACAGTATGTCTCTCTATTTCTTTAGATCTCCTTTGATTTATTTCATCAGCGCTTTGTAGATTGCAGCATACATGTTTCATTAGATTTAGACCTAAGTATTTCCTTTTTTTTAGTGATTTCAAATGGTATTTTATTTTTCATGGTTCTCCAGAGAAGTTTTAGATATATAAAACTATGTAACTGTATATAGCTATATATAGCTATATATATGTATATATGTATCTACATATATAACTATGTAACTATATATACATATATATAACTACATTTGACTAAATATAGAGAGATATGTAACTCTATGTATCTCTATATATAACTATGTAACTATATATGTAACTATGTAACTATATATAGCTATGTGTTACTATATTATCTCTCTGTGTGTATATATATAGGAGAGAAAGAGGAGAGAGAGAGAGACACTTAGGAGGCTGATAAATCCCACAGTCTGACATCTGCCGTCTATAAACTGGAAAACCAGGAAAACCAGCGGTGTAATCAGTGTGAGTCCTGAGTCTGGAGGTAGAAGAAACAGTAATCTGTTCTCCCAAGGCAGGAGAAGGTGGAAGTCTCAGCTCAAGAAGAGCAAGAGAATTCCCTCCCCTTTTTGCTCTATACAGCTCCTCAACGAATTGGATGATGTCCACCTGCACCATTGAAGGTGAATCTTCTTTACTCAGTCTGCCTATTCAGATGTTAATGCCATCCTGAAACACCTGCACAGATGCACCCAGAAATACTGTTTTACTGACTATCCGGACATTCCTTAGCCTAGTCAAGTTGGCATCTAAAATTAACCATCACAGTATTACATTTTAATTTAATCATTCATTTTAGGAGGGTTTTTTTTTAAATATTCCTTAGATTTTGTATTCATAGATAATCATATTTCCTCTCAATAGGATAGTTTTGTTTCTTCTTTTCTGATATTGTATGCCTTTTCTTTCTTTTTTTTTTCTTTTCTTTTCTTTTTTTTCTTTTCTTTTCTTTCTTTTTTTTCCCCCCTTGCCTTATTGCACTGGCTAGATCTTCCAGCATTAGGGTGAATAAAGTGCTAAGAGCAGACATCCTTACCCTGTCCTAGATCCTAGAGGGAAAGTACTCCAACTTACACCATTACATAGAATGTGAACTACAGGGTTTTTGTAGATTCTATTTTTCTAAATGAAGGAGTTCCCCTTTATTCTTTTTTATTTGAGAGTTTTTATCATGAATGGCTTAAATTTTGTCAAGTGCTTTTACTCCACCAATTGATATGATCATGTTTTCTCTCATTCTGGTTGTTAATATGGTGGATTGTATTGTTTGATTATCAAATATTGGTCAAACATTGCTTCTCTGAAATGAATCCCACTTAGGCTTATAATTCTTTTCATATATTTCCACACTCAATTTGATAAGCTTATTAAAGGATTTCTGTAATTTTGTTTCTTCATTTGTTTTTTTCTCTCTTTCTGATATTATGTTTGTCTGCGTTTGGAATTAATGTAATACTAGCCTTATAAAATGAACTGGAAAGTATTTCCTCCTCTTTCATCTTCTGGATGGGATTGTGTAGAATTTATGTTCATTCTTCATTAATGGCTTGGTAGAACTCCAGTGAAACTATCTGAGCCTGAAGATTACTTTTTTGGGGAGAGTTTTAAATTATGAATTCATTTTTCTGAATAGTTATAGGGCTTGCAAATTATTTATTTAATATTTGGTGAGTTGTGGTAGATTGTGGTAGATTGTTTTTTTAAGGAATCCGTCCATTTTATGTAAGTTGTCCAGTATATGTGTGTACAGTTGTTCTCTGCATTATCTTGTTATCCTTTGGCTGTTTGCAGGATCTATGGTGACATCCTGTTTCATTCCTGATATTGGTAGTTTATGTCTTTCCTCATTTCTTTGTCAGTAGTGCTAGAAGTTTGACAATTTTATTGATATTTTCAAAGAACCAGAAAACACGTTCTTTTAAATTGCACATAGAAAATTCACTAATAGACCATATTCTAGATCAGAACAAAAATCTCCACTTTAAAATCAAATGGAGTGTATTTTTTTTTTAAAGATTTTATTTATTTATTTATTTGACAGAGATAGAGACAGCCAGCGAGAGAGGGAACACAAGCAGGGGGAGTGGGAGAGGAAGAGGCAGGCTCATAGCAGAGGAGCCTGATGTGGGGCTCGATCCCATAACGCCGGGATCACGCCCTGAGCCGAAGGCAGACGCTTAACCGCTGTGCCACCCAGGCGCCCCAAATGGAGTGTATTTTTTTAAATTTATCTTTTGAATTTTTTAATTTATTGATTTTTTAAATTATTATGACATGTTAGTCACCATACAGTACATCATTAGCTTTTGATGTAGTGTTCCATGATTCATCTTTTGCTCCATACAATATGTGCCCTCCTTAATACCCTTCACCAGACTAGCCCATACCCCCACTCTCTCCCCTCTAAAACCCTCAGTTTGTTTCCTGGAATCCATGGTCTCTCATGGTTCGTCTCTCTTTCTGAATTCCCCCCCTTCATTTTTCCCTTCCTTCTCCTAATGTCCTCCATGCTATTCCTTATGTTCCACATATAAGTGAAACCGTATGATAATTGTCTTTCTCTGCTTGACTTATTTCATAGCATAATCTCCTCCAGTTCCATCCATGTTGATGCATATGGTAGGTATNTATGGTGGGTATTCATCCTTTCTGATGGCAGAGTAATATTCCATTGTATATATGGACCACATCTTTTTAATCCAGTCATTTGTTGAAGGGCATCTCAGCTCCTTCCACAGTGTGGCTATTGTGGACATTGCTGCTCTGAACATTGGGGTGCAGGTGCCCCTTCTTTTCCCTACATCTGTATCTTTGGGGTAAATACCCAGTAACACAATTGCTGGGTCATAGGGTAGCTCTATTTTTAACTTTTTGAGGAACCTCCACACTATTTTCCAAAATGGCTGTACCAACTTGCATTCCCACCAACAGTGTAAGAGGGTTCCCCTTTCTCCACATCCT
>NC_048223.1:54523993-54567667 GCF_002007445.2 Ailuropoda melanoleuca
ATGCTGGGCTCCTGAAAGCTTGGCAGCCTCAGAGCCAGGATCCCAGCCAGAGAGGGGTCAGCACCAGCTAGTCCTTGTTGGGTACCGTCTTCGCTATCAAGCCCCAGGATAATCCCTGGATGTGTTCACCAAGCACTGGGGAGGTCCTTTTGGAGATTTTGAGTTCACTCTCCCAGAAGGATTTCAAATTGCACAGGAAAAAGCCTTGAGAAAGGATTGCTGGTGGAGCATGAATTCTCTATATTGCCTGCCCCCACACGCTGCTCCTCGGACACACTCTGGGATTCCTGGTGCAGAGTGGTTGATTTTGTGAAAGTTGCTCACCTGAACTGGAAGAAATCTTGCAGGTGTATTGGCACCAGGGGAGAAAACTTAAACACAAATGTAGAATTATACCAAAGTTTCTGAAAATTACTAGCTGATTAAAAAACTTCTGGGTTCCTTTAATCCAGAAACCCATTGAGTGGTCGAACTGATTATGTTTGACTTTAAAATCAGTGGAATCCGTCTAGACTAAGAAAAGCATTAAAGAGCAGTGGATCTTACTAGCAAAATCTTGGATTTGAGTAGAGCATTTTTTTATGGGGAGCAATTTTTCCAAGATTGATAAGCATTTCTTCGCAGAACACTTTTGCCAAAACTTTATTTTATTTTTTTTAAAGATTTTATTTATTTATTCAACAGAGACAGAGACAGCCAGCGAGAGAGGGAACACAAGCAGGGGGAGTGGGAGAGGAAGAAGCAGGATCATAGCAGAGGAGCCTGATGTGGGGCTCGATCCCATAATGCCGGGATCACCGCCCTGAGCCGAAGGCAGATGCCTAACCGTTGTGCTACCCAGGCGCCACCAAAACTTTATTTTTGATAGAGATCCTGTAATAATTGATGGTCTACATGCAGAAGCACTAGAAGTTTTATGTAAGGAGCTGCTTGCACAATTTTTCTTTTTCCCAATGCTGGCCAATTGAAATGTCCAGAAAAGCTGCTCAGCAGCAGAAAACATATGAGAAAGTTAATGGGATGTTTTCTCACAGGACTCCCCAGAGAACACTAGCTAAAAATTCAGACTGTCATGTAATTCCTTGAGAAACTATTTGACAAATTATCTGGCAGAACTATAAGAGATTTTTAGGAGATACGAGGCAAAAAGTGAAAGGAAATCTTCAAAATTCCAAATGAATGCCTTGGGATCCCCCTCTATCCAGTGGTATGATTCACGCAGAGAGGTAGAATATTGAGCCCAGTGTATATTGACATGTTTCTCCCTGAAAGCCTGAATGGAAGAAGGTCTAAATTTTTTTTTAACTAATTGTTGGGGATTTCATTGTCTGCAGAGCTGCCTGGAAAATGAGGTGTGTTGTGAAGATTTTAGAATATTGGCTGTGGTTCACGAATCCAAAGGACTGCTGGGTGCATTTACTGCAAACAGACAAACCACATCAGGATTGTCATTTTACAATCTGTGGAGGTAGACTGGAAGAAAGAGACTGTTAACTCCATTGCATTTCTTAAACTGTATCTTCCCCATTCCTCAGGGAATTCACCAACTTTATTAACTCTTGGAATGATGGAAAAGCTTCCCCCTGAAATGGGGCATACCATACATTCTGTGCTAAGATACACTCATTAACAACATGTCAGTGGACCAGATGACCTATTGATTTTGCTGAGGTTCCTTCTATGCTGATGAAATATTTTTCCAAAGGTTATCAAGTGGTTAACCAATTTGCCAGACATTATCAAACTGGGCAGCCACTGCCCAAAAATATGAAGTCTCATCTTTGTGAGAAAGGTTTGTGCTGCAGCCAATATGCAACTTCAGGTCTTTTATGCCACTCTGCATCTGCTCCAGAATGGGAAGCATCTCTGAGGCAGCCAACCTCAGAAATCCCCATGGACACACAGGGTCAAGTTTATAGCTGACCATCCATTGCAAATACTGCCTAGCAGCTGTGAGTAAATCACCTTGTCTGTGATGGTATCACTCTTACCAGACATCCAGGATACTAGCTTCCATGGTGCAGAAGGAATGTTTTCTATAGGATTCCTTCTAACAGACAGGAATGCTTTCTATAGGATCCTTCTAACAGACGGCAGGTGAGTGCTCTTGCAGGGAAATGCTGGCATATGGTAGGAATGAAGAGCCCATACTCACAATTCCATGAACTCAAAAGGGCTCTGCTGTTCAGTATGTTTGGGAAATGCCACATAAGCTTTGAAGGTGCACTGTGCACAATTAGAAGACCTACAATCATGAAACATATTTAGCATTGCATATGTAACTCAATATTTCCCACCCCCCTTTTAGGAATACCTATTGGTGACATTTTTCAGAACACTAGGAAATAAATGCAAAAAGCATTCAGATGGAAATGACAATCTTACAGACAAAAGGTTCAAAATTAATGTGATTGCAGAACGCAATTGTTCATCAAGATAAAAAGCCAGAAACAAGGAAAAAAACTTGACTGTTAAAAGCGGAGATACAAAATGACATTCCCAGATATATAAGGGCTCAGGAAACATCTCAACAGTGTGCTTTTCTATAAAATTGCTTAAAGAATATATAATCTTGACCAAGTCAAAGGAAGGGAAATCTTTAAGGAACTATTGAGAATGTAGAGGTCAGTCTCTTTCACAATATCTGGATAAATCATAGTAGCAAGTTATTTAGTTATGAATATTTTTCCTAATGGGAATAAACACACAAGCAATCCTTCTGGGAGAAAAAAAAATTCTCATGAGGTTACAGTTTATCACCAGTTTTCAAAAATCCAACTTGAAGTGCTTATGATTATGGAAAAAATAACCAAAAAATAACTAAAAAATAACCTAAAAAATAACTGGAGAAAAACAAATAAAATGTTAACATACCTGTCAAAAAAAGTCAAGGAAATCAAGAACAGTTAAATCAATAAAGCCAAAAACTGGTTCTTTGCAAAGATAATATAATTGATAAAGCTTTAGCCAGACTAATAGAAAAAAGTTGAAAAGACAAATATTATAACATAAAGAACAAAGGAGGGAAGGGAAAACCTCACTACAGATCCTATACACAGCGCCAGTGTAATAAAAAATATTAAGCAATAAATTTGACAACTTAAATAAAATCCTTAAATTTCTTAAAATACCTAAGCTCACAAGGATCACAAATATCAGTCTGGAGGAAATGAGTTATTGGCCTATATCATATATATATATATAGAGAGAGAGAGAAAGAGAATTCCAAGGTCAGATTCAGATGGCTTATTTGGCAAAGTTCTCACCAATACCTAAGAAAAAAATAATATCTATTCTATACAATCTAAACAGAAATTTGAGGAAGAGGGAAATTTCCCATCTCATTTTATGAAGCTAGCATTACTTCAATACCCAAACCAGACAAAGATATTACAAGGAAAGAAAACCACAAACCAATATCCTCCATGTATAAACAAAAACATTCTTAAAAAATTATTAGCAAATCGAACTTAGCAGTATTCTCAGAGAATGCTAAATTGTGGCCCAGTGGAGTTTTTCTAGAAATCACTTCTTATATTGGAAAATCAATCAAAGCAATTCACTATCTACACACAAACCTTTTAAAAAATGTAAATGAGAAGGACCTAGAATGGTCAAAATAATTTCAAAAAATCATATAATTAATATACACTGAATGTGTTTAATTATATAAATAATGCAAAGTGATGATGATCAAAATAATGTTGTTTTGGAGAAAGGGTAGCTATAGTGGTCAGTGGAACACAATAAATAGTCCCGATGTAGAGTCCACCTGTATACAGCCCATTCATTGTTATAAAGAGGTGAACCAATTGAGTAAGGATGAATCTTTTCAATAATTGGTGCTAGACTAACTGGTCTTATGATGATAATAATAATAATAAACATATACTACTGCACATACTGTGTAAGAGTTAACTTGAAATGGATAATAAACATAACTGAAAGAGTTAAAAACATAATTCTTATAGAAGAAAACATAAAAGTACATTTCTGTGATCTTGGCATAAACAAGTATGTCTTAAGTAGGACACACACAAAAAACAAATAAAAGAAAAAATGATAAATTGGGCTTTCTCAGAATTAAAATATTCTGTTTTTTGAAAGATGCTATTAAGAAAATCGGGTGATGGGCATTAAGGAGGGCACGTGATATGATGAGCACTGGGTGTTATATGAAACTGATACATTATTGAACACTACATCAGAAACTAATGATCTACCATAAGTTGGCTAATTGAATTTAGATAAAAAGAGGAAAATGAGTAGGCAGACCACATACTGGGAGAAAATATTTGCAAACATATTTTATAATGTACTTGTATCCAAAATACATAAAGAATACTTATAATTCAGTAAGAGACAAACAACCCATTTAAAAAAGAGGAAAGAATTTGACCAGATTTTTCACTAAGGCAGAAGTGTTAATGGTCAATAAGCAATCGGAAAGGATTCTTAACATTGTTAGTCATCAGGAAAATGCAAATTAAAATCACAAAATTATGATAATACATAGGAGAATGGCAAAATTAAAAAGACTGACCAGATCACGTCCCGGCAAGACTGTGGAGCAACGTGATACCGCATATAGCGCTGGTGAGAGTGCAAACTTGCATCACCGCTTTGTAAAACTTGCCAGCAATGTCTTAGAAAGGTAGATGTGCACCTACCAGTCTACCTAACAGTCTCATTCCCAGTCTCATTCTCATACCTTAGAAAGGTAGATGTGCACCTACCAGTCTACCTAACAGTCTCATTCTCATCCCATTCATGGGATGCTCCATGAAATAAAAAGTGAATAAACTACTGATAAATGCAGCAACATTAATGAATCTCAAAACGACTAAAGCTAAATGCAAGAAGCCAAAAGCAAAATGCTACTTAATGCTTTATTTCATTTATATGACTTTCTGGAATAGATAAAATTACAACAGAAAACAAAGTAGTGGCAGCTAGTTTTTTGGAGATTGATTGCCAAGTGTCATGAGAGAATTTAAGGTGCTTAGTAAATATTCTGGTTATGTTGATAGTTACCTGACTGTATATATTTACCCAAGTTTATAGAACTGTATGCTTTAAAACAGTGAACTTCGTTGTGTGTAAATTAAACCTCAATATAACTCACTTACAAGCTATCTTTTTATTCCACCGGCTGATCGACCTACCAAAGTAGACACTAAAACTAGACTCCATTGTCATTACTCTACCTCGAGTTTATTTGCTGGGTGACAGTTTGGGAAGTTTGAGGATAGGGATAGGAGGTCAGCAGCATGGGTAAAAGCTGTGTGAACTATGTTGAATAATTGTTGCTCTGGGAGCTTTTAATGAAAGTTACTGGCCAAGTGTCTCTGTACTTTAATAAAAAACTTTAATAGATTGTAACTCTTATTAAAAGAACTTTTTTAAATTGTTTTTGCTTTTGGTTTTTGGGGGGTCCTTTTTTGTGATCCTATGGACTAATAGAGTATTGGGTGCTTAATAAATGTTTCTTAAATGGGTGAAGAAATGCATTTAAGAATTATAGTGACAAATTAATCAGAAATGTTAGAAAAGGATGTTTCAAAATACTAGTATGGCCTACAAGAAAATGTTCACATGGATACTTAAGTGACTTCATTTCAGTGGTTTTCAGCTGCTGGGATTGAGAGAGATGGCAGGTCTACCTTTTATAGCTGATATTTTGTAAATGTCTGAGAGCATTTTAGGCTGTGAAGATGATTAAGGCATGCTACTGACATTCAGTGGATGTGGGCCAGGTATGATGTTTTCTGGCCATGCCTGGGATAGTTCTGTGCAATTAAATTTCATCCTGTGTCTTTCTTGATTTTAGAACATCATATAGGTGAAACACATCTTTATAATTGTCCAAGCTGGGAAATAACTCATTTTACACATAAATAGAAAACATTTGTGCATAGCTTAATGCACTCTGAGCTTTCTAAGAATGAAACACCATGCAAATTGAGAGAAAAGTATAATTAATTTCATTAGAACTTTATTGAGAAGCATTCACCGCTTGGAAAAATAATTTGATGCCATGAATGTTGCTGATTCTGGAATAAAACCTGTCTATGTAATAATGTGTTTGTAGCTGTTGCATTTCCACTGACATATTCTGTTAAGTGCAAGCACCTGTGATCTTCATGATCTCTCCTTGTGTAGTCTTGTCTAGCATTTGCATACTGAAAACACAATCCTTTTCGTAAGTTGTTTTTTTCCTTTCTCCTTTATGCAGTAATTTGGGCATTATATTGATTTCCCTAAAATTATAGGTATATAGGTAAGTTTTATTCTGTATACATTTTCTTTTAGCCTAAGGAGCAATAGATGTGATAGAATTGGAAACAACTTATAAGTCATCCCTGAGCTACTTAATATTTCTCTTCAGTGTATATGCGTGATGCAGTTCCAATTATCCCAAATTTTATTCTCCTATTTTAGTTTCTTAATATGTTTTTAAAATTTGTCTCCAGCTTTGTTGAGGTATAACTGACAAATACAATCATAAGTTATTTAAAATGTACAACGTGATGATTTGATATATGCATATACTGTGAAGAGGTACCCCTATCATGTTAATTAACACATCTATCACTTCACATATTTACTTTTCTGTTGTTGTTAAGAACACTTAAGTTTGACTCTCTTAGCAAATTTCAATTACAAAATACAGCATTCCCAACAATCTTGTCTATGGTACACATTAGATCTGCAGAACTTATTCATCTTATAACTGAAAGGTGGTACTCTTTTATGTCTTATTTTAGTTATTAATTTGAAATGGCTTCCACCCAGATCAAATACTTCATCTGTCATATTTAGCCGTAAAAATGGTAAGTAGCAAGAAGAGCACAACCTTTCCAAAGGAATTAAACCACACATTTCAAATACTTAAGATTTATAATTCATATGACCTTCCTTAAAGATAACAGAAAATTTCATGTCTTAAATTTAACACTAGAAAACTTATGTGAGCCTTGTAATAGAAGAAAAAAATTTAAAAGGAAAATAGGGAAAAAAGACTTGGTGTCAAAGAAATCAAGAGATTAATCATTGATCTAATAAACATAGTGATATGAATAATAGAGAAACACCCAACGTAAAATTCACTTTCTAGTATGAAATAAGAGTCCTTCTTTCCAATCTTTTTTTACTACTTTTTATGGACTGAATTGCATTTCCTCCAGAATTCATATGTTGAAGTCCTAACCCCACAATGTGAGTATATTTGGAGATAGTGCCTTTAAGAAGGTAAAGTTAAATGAGATCATAAGGATGGGGTTCTACTCCCTTAAGACTGGTATCTTTATAAGAAGAGGCAGAGACTCCTAAGAGCTCTCTCTCAGTGTACACATGTGAGAACACAGCAAGAAGGCAGCCATCTGCAAGTCAGGAAGAGAGTCCTCACCAGAAAATGGATTTTTTACCAACCGGATTTTGAAATTCTAGCCTCCAGAATTGTGAGAAAATAGATTTTATTTTATTTTATTTTATTTTATTTATTGTATTTTATTTTATCTTATTTCATTTTTAGAGAGAGAGAGAGCATGTGCACATGAGCAAGAGGGTGGGGGGGGGGCAGAGGGAGAGGGGGAGAGAGAATCTCAGGCAGGCTCCTGGCTCAGGGCAGAGCCTGATGCAGGGCTCCATCTCATGACCCTGAGATCATGACCTGAGCCACAATCAAGAGTCAGAGGCTTATCTGACTAAGCCACCCAGGTGCCCCAAGAAAATAAAATTCTGTTGTTTAAGCCCCCACCCCCCCAAGCTGGAGGTATTTTGTTATGGCAGTCTTACCAGAGCAACACAATACTTACTGTCCCCACTAGCCATTTTTAGCTCCCAGAATGGAACATATGTGCCTTTGAGCCCATCATATATTCCCAGATGTAGTCTGTATGTTGGATATTGTTTCAGTTGCTAGAGATATAGCAGTGTACTAGATATATATATATATATAAGTTCCAACCTCATAGAACATATTCTAGTAGGAAAGAGAAAAGTAAATAGGTTAATAATTTCATGATGTGATATCAATTAAATGCTGGGACAATGATGATAAAGAATAAGGAGGACCATAATGGTAGATATGACTACTATAAAGAAATGAAGAGTTATTTCTGAGGAGAAGGCAGCTGGACAGAAGCATGAATAAAATGAGTGAAGGGTCATATGACAGTGGAGTGACAGCGGACCCATAGCAAGTTCAAAAGCCTCGAGGTGGAAACGTGCTTGGGACCTTTAAAGAATCACCCAAAGGCTGGAGTCCTGAGCTCTGTGAACAGGTGAGAGAAACAATATAACTGGAGGAATATGAGGCTTTGGTAGGAATTTTGGAGAGAGTATGGGGAAAGGGTGTTTCCATGATCCCATACAGTTGTAAGGCTATTTGGGCAATAGTTGGAATAATTGAATTTAAGAGGGACAAGAGGGGAATGAAGGAAAACAACTAGGGTATTATTAATAAGAAACAATCTCCCTGTATTTTCTCACTTTTAATTCTTCAACGATGGCCAATGGGGTCTAGCCTCTCAAAGGTTGCAGTTGAGGAAGAAGAAAAAAATAAGAAGACAATGAAACAGTATAAATTAATCCCCAAGTTCATATAAAGTGGTTTCAGGGAGTCAGATAAAGACAACTGTTCCATAAACAAATTTACTCCAATCAACCAAGGATATAGTGAGGCCAGCATTAAATTCTTGTTCTAGTAAGAAACTGTGATTCTGAAATGAAATTAAATTCTTGTTCTAGTAATAAACTGTGATTCTGAAATCAGTAGTTGCACATGTGAACTTTAAAAATACAGATGCATATTTTAATAGGTTTTGGCTGTTCACGAAAGAAAGCCAGTTATATAAAGTTATTAACAATTATTTCAGTCATATTAAATACAATCAACTGAGTCATGCCTAACATCAAGTAAGAAATTCCATCTTGAAAAGGAGTGAACCAGAATCCTATCTTTCAAGCAACCAGGATGAAATACTATCTTCGATACACTATATGGTAAACATTAAGTTGTTGTGTGTGTGTGTGTCTGAGTTTAGGAGAATTTCTTTCATATATTGAAAAAAAAATAGCAATCATATCACCTAGAATACACACTTTTAAAATAAATGTTAGGAAATGTCATTAATTACAGTCATTTTTATGCCTTTATTGTACTAAGTGATTAAACAATTAAATGTCTAAATGACACAATAATACCCATATTTCCAAAACCAAGTTCATTGCCATTCCCTATAGAACTGCTTCACTAATTGTCCTTTATAGCTCATATTTTTTTCCAGGCTGAAGAGGAGAGATAATATTTTATTAGTAAAATATTGAATATTTTTTCTGGTTTTGCCTGTATCTACCAAATTTCCTGAATTGTCAAACTGCAATCAATCCTCTAAGGGTTGTTCACATATACTACCATAGATAATGCAATGTTTTTTGGGTTTTTTTGTTTGTTTTGTTTTCCTATCAGCAATGATCACATGGATCTCTGCTGTTTCTGATGCAGAATTTCTCCTTCGTTATCCAATAGGTTTCCAAAAGTGTCTGCATTGGAAAATACTGCCCATGAAAAACTTATGAGCGTTTAATCTATGATCCCTCAATGTTGTCAGTACGAAAAACCTCATCTTAAAGTCACTGGTGTTTGGACCCCTTCCTCCCTTTTTTCTTCCAGAGGCATCCTCTGTTTGGGGAAAACTGGGCTAGTGGATTCAACAAATAATGTGCACTGTGTTGTATCCAAATGCAAGCCATATCCCCCAATGTTTAAACATGAACATTCTGCCAAGTTTGTGCACACCAGCTCTCTGTTAGAATGAATTTCTTATCATGAAAATTCTTAGCCTTCAAATCTCTGAATGAATCAAAATGATTAAAATTTAACTCTGAATGAGTCAGAATGATTGACTCTCAAACATCCATATCATCCCAAATTGAGAATTCAGGTCACTGAGGTAAACCAAAGCCCCATGAGTGAATGGCTTAAAGTTGCAGAATAGGACAAAATCCTGACTAATAAGACATGAAAGGAAATTGAAGGTGGGGCTTCGAATAAGTTTACTTATTCCTAAAATGAAACAATATGACAAATAGTTCATTTTCTCAATTGTTCATATGTTACTTCTAATTCCTAGAACTGTTGCAACCATCTGGGATCACAAAGGCATCCCCTTGTGACTCCCCAGGAGATGGCAGAGAGGAGAAGGAGAAAGTATCCTTGACAGTAATGATCAAGCTGAATTCTGAAGTTCACAGCTAGTATCACTCTTAGTTCTCCCCATGCTGTCATGAAATGGAAACATGTAATTGCATGAAATCAACAAGTGAAGCAAGTAATTTATCTAAAAAAAAGCTGCTTTCATTTATGAATATTTATTGAAGAATCATTAATTGAGCACCAACTCCATGTGACAACAGCTGGTCTCAAGGAGCTCTGGGTGTGGTCAAATGCATGTGTGGCAGAATACGTACATTCAAGAAACTCCACAGCTAAGACACCAAGAATTTTGTCAAATCTAGTGAAGTTGGCCTGTTAAAAGACATACCTAATTAAGATTGAAGAAAATTATACTATAAACGTATTTTCCTCCACAGATGGAAAAAAAGTCTTCCATGTTGGTTTCTGACAACTCCTAGACTGGAATCTGTTTCGTTATTCTTTGTATTTCCAGCAGTTTCCTAACACCTGATCCATAGTAGGCTTTAACAGATACATGCACAAACAACAAAACAAAACAAAATGTAATTGGAGATAAAAACAGATTATTCCTATTTATCTATCATTAGGAGGTTTATGGGATTGGGATGAAGTATAAATTATATTCTGTTTGAACTTTTAAAAAGTTCATATTTTGATAACCATTTTTTGTAGACATTCATCTAAAAATGAAGTAGCTTTCTTATTTGCAACAAATTATCATTTTATATTTATTCTTATATTGCCATTGTGTTATGCTTGTTTAAACCTACATTAGAGGGACGCCTGGGTGGCTCAGTCAGTTAAGCGACCAACTCTTGATTTTGGCTCAGGTCGTGATCTCAGGGTTGTGAGATCCAGCCTCATCTCAAGCCCCCCGTTGGGCTCCACACTCAGTGTGGAGTCTGCTTGAGATTCTTTCTCTTCCTCTCCCTCTGCTCCACCCCTCCTCTCTCAAATAAATAAATAAAATCTTTTAAAAAAAATCCTACATTAGATTGATAAAATTAATCATCCTATGTTTTTATTTCCTAAAATAAGTTTACCACAAATTTAATAATACATATATCAATATCAATATTTTGTTTTTGCAAATCAATACATGGTTGAGATGTTTTTTAATTATGCAGATGATGGCGATTTGCAAATTTCAATTAACAAAGGCATAATTAGTAAGCTCGGTGTCGGATGTCCCTCGATAGTTAAATCAGATTTCAGTGGTAATATCCTACCTGGCATCTATGCAAAGATTCTTGGCATTGATGTAAAAATCTGCCATGGCAATCTAGACATGCTTCCTTTGTATTCTCTGAGAATTGGCTCTGTTCTTATTTTCTGCCATCAACCCAGTGAGAAATTCAGAGAAATTGCCAGATGGCTCATCCTGTGAAGAACTTTATGTAATCAGGAAGAATTTTGAAATAAAGCAAGGCTTGGCAGAAACCATTTAGCAGAACTCATCATTATTGCTGTTGTTTGAAGATCTGTTGTCCTGTTCTCAGGGCAAAAATGCAATGGCTGGAAACTCAGATTTCCACAGAGGGAGCTACCATAAATTCATTTTATTTATAGGGAACTTTACTAATTACCCTTTATAACATCTTTCAGGTTACCTCTATGTTCAATACTTGATTTATTTGAGGACGCTCAATCCTCAGAAAATTTAGTAACTGAACATTCACTGCAATTTTTAGATTTAAGACCCTTGAGATTGAGATTTTTACATATAATAATGAACATCAATGTGACAAATTAACAATATTATTTTTGTTGGAAAAGTATGAAAAGAAAAACATGAACCATCCTGTTAACACTGTACATCTTTTACATAAACCCAGACATTTATTATTACCTGTCAAATTAATCTAAATAATAAACATTAATTTTCACTGGATTATTTTGTATTTAAGAATCTATGTTTTTCTAATTATTAACCAAGTCTAACACAAACTCTGGAATTTGGAACCATTCCTTATTTAATGTTCATGCTTGTTTCAACTCCTAACACACCCGCATGTCCACGGTCAGTTCAATAATAGCAAATTCCACATGCTGACCCCCTACTTAGAATGTATTCTCTTTTATGCCAACCCAAATTCTAGGTTAATTTCAAGCCCTGTTTTTCATCCTACCACATTTCCCTAGTCATTCTTGTTAGTTTTCTCATAACCTCCTTTAGTGTTTTAAAAAAAAAGATTTATTATTTGAGAGAGAGAGTGAGTAAGTATGGGAGTGGGTGGGCGGGGAAGGGACAGAGGGAGAGAGAGTCTTAAGCAGACTCTGCCTTGAGCACGGAGCCCCACACAGAGCTTGATATGACAACCCTGAGTTCACGACCCTAAGACCAATACCTGAGCCAAAACCAAGAGTCAGTCGCTCAACTGAATGAGTCACCCAGGAGCCCATCTTTTGGTGTTTTTATGAATTGGTGTTCCTTCAATACTTGTCCTCTGCTTTCCTCTTGCTTTTTATTTTAAAGAGTCTTTCAGGGTCATTGAAATCATTGCTATTTCCTTTTATGTTTGTTTTATGCATCTTCTTGTGTTTTTAATTGTCACTTATAGTCTGATTAATCCCCAGTCCAATCTCCAGCAAAGACCCCTCTTGCAAGCAAGCCACAAACCTGTTTAACCACCTGCCTATCTCATATCTTCACTTGGATGTCTTACAGAGGTCGCATATCTCAAAAATTCTCCAAATGGATCTCATCATCCCTTTTGTGTGGAAACTTGTACTTCTGTCATCTGCTACCTATGCCAGAACTTGGAGGTCCTTGTTGACTCTTACTCACCCTTAGACTAGCTCCCCAACCTATAATCAATAAATTAAATGTAGTTTCTACATATAGCTCCAAATCTTAAAGATCTACTATTCTATATTCCTACTGATGTTACCACAAGTTAATGCCCACTCTTACCTGGTTTACTAAAACAGCCTTCTTATTGGATGCCCTATACCTATCTTTCCCCCCACCCATTACTACTTTACCTAGCCACTTCACTTAGCTATATCCACTGTTCTTTTAGGTCTCAGATACTGGAGGTAAGCTCCCCATGTTACATTAGAGTCTTCTAATTTATGCCTCCATATAAACTGTATTTATGTTTGTTAGCATACTTGTTTTTTAGAATTACTGGTCCAGTGTCGGTTTTCCCACCTGAATTGTAAGATTCGTGAGTGACGAAATGCAGTTGATGGAATAATGGTCTCCTAACAATGACTCATCCACACCTGATTTCAATGGTTTAGATATTGAGACTTGGGGATTTTGAGTTGATGATACTTAAATGAGATTTTTAGGTGGAGTGAATGTACTTTGTGTGTGGGTTGGATGTGGAGGTCTGGGGTTAGACTGTGGTAGGCAGAATAATGGCCCACTAAAGATGCCCGCGTCTTAATCCCCTGAACCTGTGAATGTGTTAAATTACATGGGTGGCAGGATTTTCCAATGTAAATAAGGTAACGGACCTTAAAGTAAGATTATCCTGGATTAACCAAGTGGGCCCAATCTAATCACAGGAGACATCAAAAGCCAAGGACTTCCTTAGGATATAAGTTTTCCACAACTTTGGGTAAATACTAACAAGTGCGATTGCTGGATCATTTGGTAGAAATATGTTTAGTGTGAGAAAACACCCAACTGTTCCAAAATGACTACCATTTTGCACTCACCAGCAGTAAATGAGGGTTCTTGCAGCTCAACAGCCTCGCCAGCATTTGGTGTCCAGTATAGTAGGTGTCTAGTGATAACTCTTTATTTTACTGGCACACGTTTTTTTTTAAATCAGAAAGTATTTAAAGGTTTTAAGTTTGTTTATAGAGTCAGTATCTTTTCAACTTTTTTCCCACTGCACTTGAGTAGTTTTTTAACAGAATACAGGATATTCCTTTAGAATTTAAAAATATAGCTAATTTTTCTTCTTCTGGAACCATGTGTTACTAATGAGAAATATGATGAAAATTCATTATCTTTATGTATGGTCAGATTCAAAGTGTTTGGGATTTTCTTTAATGTAGAGTTCAGAATTACTCCAGGATGTTACTAGCTATTATTATTATTAATATCATTACTGTTATTTATTTTATTTTCATTCATTTTTCTCAGCACTTGGTGAGCCTATAACAGACTGAAGATTGATGTCAATTCTGCTTTTAAGAATGATCTATTTTCTCCTTCCTCTCTCCCTCCCTCTGTCCCTTCTCTTCTGCTTTCCATTCTTCCTGTATTCTATCCTCTTTTCTCACACTGTAGAACTCATTCCTTACAGAAGAAATTGGACCCCTTTGATGTATTTTCTGTCTTTTGTCTCATACTTTCTATATCCTATTTCTTTAGTGTTAATCCCTTATTTTTTTCACTTTTTATGTTTATCTTCCTTTTTATTCACTGAACTTTTGTTTGCTTTGTTTTAGTTTAGTACAAATTGATTTTGAATTTCCAATATCTCTTAGTTCTAATTGGTCCTATTTCATAACATACAATTATTTTTATGTAAGTTTATTATGGATAAAGTTATACAAAATTCTTCCCAGCATATATAATTGTACTTAATTTAAAGATTTCTCTTGGTCATATTATTTTCTCAGATTTTAATTTTTGTTTGAAGAGATTTGTCTGATTATCTTCGTACATGAAACGTATTCCTTGAGCATCTGCTCAAGGTATTGGAGGAAAGGAGCTAGATATGTTTCTGCACATGATATATATTCTGGAAATACCGTTTTGCTTTCTGGAATGTCTGCTTACCTGGGAGACTGATCAGACTCTGGTTCCAGCATCCAAATCCACAGTTCTTGGGAAGAGAAAGAAGAGGAATAGAACACCCTCACTGTCCTGGGACATATCTGCTGGAGATTGCCACAGACCACACCTCCTCTGGGCCTTGGTTTTCTTTTACCTTTGTACAGTCTTCTCTTGCATCTATTTATGCCCAGGCCTTTGTGCAGCTTTGCTTCTGTACTGATCTTACCCTTTGCTTCTGTACTGATCTTACCCTTTGCTTCTGTGCTGATCTCCTTTAGTATTTCCAGGAACTTCTCAAAATCAGATGTTTATGGTTCCATTTCTAGTTGATGTTTTTCTGATGGATTTAAGATTTATAATTTTATATAGATAATATTCTGCAATTTTCTTTTACAAATCTGTGTTGGGGATGGTAGACATAAAGCTAAGATTTTTAAAAGGTGAAATGTGATCAAATTAAGAAACAGCTAAATAACCAGAGGCCACTGATAGTGTGATGGCTAGTGCATAGCTTTTCAACCTGATGCTTACAAAGACTGCAAAGAAGTAAAGGGAGACTTTTAGTCAAATATTTATTTTTTTAAATGAGGTTATAAAAAGAAGCATATTTAAATATAAGGGATGGTTTTAACTCTTTGAAATATCTTAAGATGATATGGGAGATAAATATACCCAAATAACATATCATTAGCTAAATTAGTGACAATGTCTTTTTCTGTTTTCTCGTTTTCTCATAAGTGATTATTATTTTATTTTATTGTTAAATGATAATATATAGTCATATTTTTCATATTTGGAAATCATCTGATTAAGTATAATGGTTGTGTTTCCTTATGTCTTTCCTTGACACCTTGGTTTGCTAGAAGATTGAAAGAGAGAGGCTCAATCCTGTAAGACTCTCACAAGATGCATATGTTTTCAGTATGAAATACTGTGCTCATACATAGCTTGGTAGTTTTGGTAAACTTTTAAGCTGCATATGGTTAAATAAAAATAAATTGCTCCAAATTCCAAATATTTTTTTAAAAATTACTATGATAAATCCAGGATAAATTATTCTGGAAGATTTTCTTATTTGGATGTTTGTAGATATTTTCTAACTAAAATTGGTGGATCAAAATTCAAATTAAAAATGTTGACCATATTTCAGTTTGGAAATGAAATGCATCATCATTTCCTATTCACATAAAATAGATTTTAAGGCAGGACTCACCCCTGCATTGGTTTCAACTGAAGTGTCAGTATGATAGCTATTCATTCCCAAAATGAGTTTGAGAGAGTTTGCTATATGCATAAATTACAAGGGAATATTTCAGGAACTGGTTCCATGAGCCTTGGACTCTTCAACATGATAAAGGATATAAAAATAGGTCAGAATGGAAAGAGATGGAGGATATTTTGAAGAGGTTTTTTTTGAAAGTGTATTTGTCAGACTAAGTCTGCTCATAAGAAAGAATGGTGGAATTACTACTTCCTTCACCTCATGCCAGCAAGGGCATGGCTCTAAGATCTTCAAGTTTGTGTACCCCTAAAGACACAAGAAGTTAAAATGGTGGAGCTAAAATAGAACAGGGTAGAAGGTCAGAAGTGGCTGCATTTAGAGTCATCTCCAGATTCAGAGTGCATTGAGACAGGAAAGTATACTTTTTATGAATGATTATAGGCCAGATGGGGGACTTTGTCAATGTGTGACTTGAGGAAAACACATAAAGTGATACCAAATTCCCAGTGTGGCTTTGTTACAAGGACTAACACTCAGTTTCTAGATAGAAAGGAATTTCAGCACTGCATAGACCGCCGACGTTCTACATTTATAGGGGCTATACCAGGTTTTCTGATCCATCTCAGTGATTCACAACAAACATTTCTTTCTTGTGGTGGTGCCTCAGCTATCATGGCAACATCCCACCAGGACAGGTCTCAAGCTGTAGGGGGAGCCCCTATTTGGGTCATGCTTTTGTCAGGCAGAGGGAAAAGAGCAAGACATATCTCTTAGTTTTTGCTCTGATTGATAAACACCATCTTCCAGGAACATTTCTATTGGTCCAAATAAGTCACGTGACAAGACAATGGAGAAGAAATATTCTCTTCCTACGGGGAGGAAACACAGACAACATGGAAACAGGCAGTGCTGCATAAGCCTTTTATTACAAGACAATGATAATGTGACTTACCAAGAAAGACTGTATCATTGTCCATAAGATTGTTCTGTGAGTTACTTTTCATTTAGTGATCTTTTAGCTTGATATTGGAAAAGGCTCTTACTTCACTTTAAGGAGATACAAGACTTTGAATTAGAATAAAAGCTAAGCTGGGAGAAGCAAAATAGATCAAGAAAAGTTGGAGTGATATTTGACTTCAACGAATCAGAATTTATTAAATTTAATAAAAGATACATTGCATAACAGAACAATCAATAATACAGAGGAAACAGTGTGATAGCATCTTTGTGAACTTAATGATTACGTTGGTACCTATAACTCTGAAATATCCCTCAAAGATATTCTCATGTAAGTGGGTTTTTATTTTTTTAATATTTTTAAATTTAAATTCAATTAGCCAAAGTATTATTTTTTGTGAAAACGTTCAATGATTCATTAGTTGAATATAACACCCAGTGCTCATCATATCAGGTGCCTTCTTTAATTCCCATCACCCAGTTATCCCATCCACCACCCACCTCCCTTTCCTCAACCCTCAGTTTGTTTCCTGGAGTCAAGAGTCTCATATGGTTTGCATCCCTCTCTAATTTCTTCCCATTCAGTTTTCCCTCCCTTCCCCTATTGTCCTCTGCACTATTCCTTATATTCCACATATGAACGAAACCGTATGATAATTGTATTTCTCTGATTGACTTATTTTGCTTAACTGGTTTTTAAAAAAAATGTGGTAACATATATGCTGTGTTATGACGAACAAGAATATTATTGACAGGAAAATATTTGGCTGTGATATATTATCACAAATTTGAATAAATATATATTCAATCACTTTTGTTTATATGCCAAAATTTATGCTATTAAGGAATAAATCCTTGTAAAGTCAATCTACTAGGGCTTATAGTCAGTAATTTAGAATGAATGAGGAACTAAGATTTGTTTAGCCTGATAAATTTTGGAGCATTTTCTTCTCCAGAAGCTTCATTTAATCCTCATGTCAACACGTTAATGGAGCTGAGTGCTCCATCTGACTACTGAGGAAATTGGGGCTCAGATGGATTGAGTGGCCACACAGCATGTCTAATTTTATTGACATTTACTTTATGCTGATTCTACTGAATTGTGGAAGGTTAAAATACATAAAGGAACTTAACTGACAGTTAAAGAAAAAATGTTATATTGTCCAACAATGACAGAATCAGTGGATAGCAGAAGAAGGTTGTTCATTGGAGAAAGGGTAAATGTTCAATGATATTTAAAACTGACAAATCAAGTAGCAAGCATAATTAAGAATAAAAAACTAAACTTTGAAGAGAAGGAACTGTCTTCCTAAATTAAGTAATGAAATAACAGGATTGAAAGGGGAAAAATTAATGATGTAAGGATATTAGCTAAAGAGAGAAATAATGAAATAAATGTAAACATCTGCATATAAATTATCACTAGAACAGATTATAAATTTAAAAAGAGAGACTAAATGGGAAATATTTTATATTTTGATGCATTATATGTACATGCATGTACACACATACACATATATACTGAAAAAATAAAGTAATATGACAACTAACAGCAAATGCATTTGTCATATCAGTAAATATAATAAAAGTAAATATTGTTAACTTACTGTCTTAGTCTGCTCAAGCTGCTATAACAAAATACTAAATATTTACTAAAATATTTACTGAGTAGTAAAAATCTAAATAAATAATTATTTATTTCTCACAGTTTGGAAGCTGGGAAGTCCAAGATCAAGATGTTGGCCGATTTTGGCTCCTAGTGAGGGCTCTCTTCCTGGCTTGCAGATGACTGCCTTCTGCTTGTATCTTCACAGAGAAGAGAGGGAAGGCTCTGGTATTTCTTTGTCTAAAAGGCACTAATCCCATCATGGGGATTCCATCCTCATAACTTCATCAAAACCTAGTTACCTTCCAAAGCCTCTACTTGCTAATACCGTCACATTGGGGGTTAAGGCTTCAACATAGGTATGGCGGAGGGGGGAGGGGGAGGTGGGAGCACACAACATTCAGTCCATTGCATTTACAAATTAAAATATAAAGATTCTCAGATTAGATCAAAGAGCAAAACCGAATTCTTTGGTAGACACGCTAAAACAAAATAATCAAAAAAGCAAAAATTATAAGTTAAGCAATGGTGAACAAGGCAATATATAAAGGCAGTATTTAAATGAAACATAAATAATGAGTTACTAGCATATTCACACCAAAGTATCTAAAATGGATATTTGATAGCACCAAAAGACTTGATTCAAGAGAAAGATATGACTATTAGAAATATCTATGCAACAAATGAGCAGCAGTGTAAGAAACACATTATAGGAGATTCAAGAAGAAACTGATAGTAGTAACACAAGTTTTAAATTTTCATAACCCTTCTGAGGTCAAGTTAAATCAAGCAGAGGGAAAAAAAAAAGACTATTGAAGATCCAAAGCAAAAAAGAGTGCAGTGTAATGGGTTTATATAGAACATCTTATTCTGATAAGAGAAAACAAGACTTTGCTTCAAGATTCCAAGGAAAATTTATATAAACTAATAATATATTAAGTCAAAAAGAAACCTTAAAAAATCCCAATAGTATAAATAATATAACAATATTCTCTGACCACAAGGGAAATAAAATAATGGAAAACAAAAAAGTTTCCTTGACTTGGATGATTAAAATATAGAGCTAATAATGTTTTAAATCAAAAAGGTATTTTAAGGAAATGATGATAATGAAAATATTGCATAGAAAAACCTATGGAACACAACTACAACAGTACCTGAAGAAAAGCTGTAGCATGAAATAGTCATTAATAAGAACATGAAAATTAATAAGTTAAGAATCAAACTAAAAAAGTGAAGAAAAATATAAAACTAAAACTAATAATATCAAAAGCAAATTAATACAAGTTAAAGAAAAATTTAATAAGCTTAAACACAGAGTAACTGTATAGTAGAACAAATAAATGCTTTGGTTCTTAAAAAAACTAGTAAAAGTAATAAATCACAAGCAAAATGACAAATTAAGTAGTTGGAAATATGCACTAAGAAATTTTGATATAGAAATAAACACAAAGAGAAAAGAACAAAACACAAACAGGAAATTTTAAAAATCACAAGGGACTAGTTTACACAATTCTGTGAAAATACATTTTCTCATGAAAATACAGCTTACCAAAAGTGACAATGAAAGAAGAGAGAGTTAATTGTATATAGCAATTTCCATTAGGAAATATGGAAAAACAGGGGTGCCTGGGCGGCTCAGTCGGTTAAGTACCCAACTCTTGATTTTAGTTTGGAGTCATGAGATTGAGCCCATGTGGGTTTCCGCCCTGGGCATGGAGCCTGCTTTTTTTTCTCTCTCTCTCTCTCTCTCTCTCTCCCTCCGCCCCTTCCCACCCCGTGTTCTCTCTCTCTCTCTAAAAGGGGGGAAAAAAAGGAAAGAAGGAAAACAGTGTTTCAAAGAACACATTTCAAGGCAATCCCAAAACAGTTCCACACATTTTACAGGTGAATACACCAAAACCTGTTTTTCAATTAACATTTTAAATTTAATAAGCGTAGCACATTTTTAGTTTTTATTAAGACTTAATTTTTTGCAACAGTTTAAGGGTCAGGGCACCACTGAAAAGAAGGTACAAAAACTTCCCATAAACCCTCTAACTCCCCATGGGCATGGCCTTCCCCATTATCAGTATCCTCTGCCACTGTGGTACGTTTGTTCAATCAATTAACCTGCTTGGACACATCATGATCATAGAGTCCTTAGTTTACCTTTCGGCTCACTCTTGGAGTTGTACATTCTATGAGTTTGGACAAATGTATAATGTCATCTATCATTTTGTCATTATATCATTATGATATCACACATTGTTACATCATACAGAGTATTTTCACTGCCCTAAAAATCCTCTTCACCTTACCTATTCATCCCTGCCCATCCCCCCACCCCTGCACCCACTGATATTTTTACTGTCTCCATAGTTCTCATGCATATATTTGGATATATTTGCATATATAGATACATGATGGAACCCTGCATGAACAGTATTCTGTACCTTTCCACATTAGCGCATATAGATGTAATTTTGTTATATAATTGTTATTATTGTATAGAATTCCATTGCATTATTACCGTAATCTTTTGAGCTAATGCCATTTGGTTGGACATTTTAGGTTGTTTATATTATTGCTATTAATGATGATGTGATAAAAATCTCTTCTCATCTTTTATGCATATATAGATATGTCTATAAGATAAAATTTTTGTAGTGCAATTATCTTAGAAAATTCCTGCAGAGTTTTTCTTTTCAAATGTTGACCCCAATTTACATTTAATTTATCATTGTATAGGAATGCTTCTGCAGTGGATATAATCCACTTCTTTTCCCCGGTGCTTCTTAGAGTTTGTATTTCTTTAGAAGAACTTTTAGGCATACCTGCATGGCAGTTGGTTGAGTGTCCGACTCTTGATTTCAGCTCAGGTCATGTTCTCAGGGTCCTGCCTACCATTTCTCCAGCTGCCTGCCATTTCTCTTCTTCTTAGGCTCCTCACCCAACAAGAGTCAACTCAAACAGATTCATCTGAAAACTGTCCTTAGGCCCAAACAAAACCCTGAGTAGGGTTTTATAACTTTCATTGTACCATTAGTAATCATGGATTTTTAATTGTATGACTTATGATTAAGTCTTTAATAGTTTACATAAGTTTTAAGTGCTTCATAATTCCAGCTGATAATAGCACTTGTAGTAAGCACTATTCTTTGTTCTGTTCATCTATTAATTTATTTATAGTCATATATTTCCTACTAATTATGCATTTCCAGCCTTTCCTAAGCTATTTACTTCATGTCCACTAAACTGTGCTTGAAATGGCCAACTGCACAAATCCTTCTTTGTATTTTGGCAGAGATTACTAGCTTTATCGAAATTCATTTCCATTTTTTTCTGCACACATTGCTAAACCAAATGTGCCAATCTCCCTTGCAGTTAGTGTGGCCAAATCAGTGATTTCTAAGCAATACTTTGTGAGCAAAACTGCTCTGCCCCTCCCATGACTTTCCAGCCCATAAATCTTTCCAACATGTGCTTCTCCATCTCTTTCTCTCTTCAGTTGGGCTGAGATGGAAATAACACACAAGACCAGAGGACACACCATATGGGAAATTGCAGAGTTCCTATAAATCCGGAACTATCCTGATCTGTTAAAATAAGTAAAACATCTACTATTATATTGAGCTATTGTTTATAGACCAACATGTTTAGGTCTCTATCAGAACTAATGTACCCATAGTCCTTAATACCTGTTGAAAAGTTAGCCTCTAATGTCTATTACATAATCTAAAAATAACTTCCATTGTGTGGAACTACTTCCTTTGTGTGCTACTATAGTCTGCCCTAACAAATATATATATGGACCCTAAAATTGTGGCAAACTTAACTTTTATTGTTGAATTCCTTGGTGATGCTTCCAGGGTCTTTAAATTGCTTCGTTAAACATTGAGTTCAAGTGCTTTCTAGGATTCTTTTCAAGACAAATTTTAAAGCCAAAAAACTGCAATTAAGATTCCTAATGATTCTCTTGTGGCCAGGGGCCCGGATTTGTTTTGGGATGCAAAAGCCCAAGTCTATAATTTGAAACTGAGCTAACTAGAAGGAGATCACAGCATGTGGCTGCCTTTTTTTTTTTTTTTTTTTTTTTTTTTGCATGGATCATGGCCGGCCAAGGCAGCATTGTTTTAGATTTGGCAGGTGGCTTCCAAAGTCAGTGTCTTCCTGATTGACAGTCTCCTCAGGTGGTAGAAAAATCAGCTTCTTTGGAATCTGTGTTGTGTGGTGGATTTTAACACTCTTTCTGTGAGCTTAGAATCTGTTTTTCAGCCCTCTCTCTTTGTGTCCTAATTAATCTCTTCCCAGTAGAATAGATTCCTTTTCTCCAAATAAAACTCACCAGTGCAGTGAGCTGTATGTCCTAGACCCACTGCCCAGCTTACTCTCTTCCATAATCTCCAGCACCATCTACACCACCTCCTTTGCTTCATCCATTCCCAAGGTAATGTCCCTGAAAATTACAGTAGACAGGAGGAAATGAGGCAGAGTTGGCTGAGAGGGAAATAATCAGTGTAGATGTTGGTAATTAAGCCAGTGTACTGAATTCCTGTTTTACCCTCTTTTGTCCAGAATAATCATACTTCAATACTTTGCTTCTCCTCCTTAGGCAGAGGCTTTTATTTATGGAGGTCATAGTCTTTAAGAACCAAACATGCTCTGGCTCTTAATTTCTCTTATTGTAGCAGAGCCAGTGGTTTTGCAAGACAGATATAGTTCAAAATTAGGGAAAATGTTTTAATATGCAACACTTTCAGGGAAACATTATTATCCAGCTGCTGCTGCTTCTTTATTAATGTTCAGAAATTCAGATCTGCAGTGTTTATGGAAACACAAATATCCTGAGGTCAAGTATGTGTGTGTGTATATATATATTATATATAGTATATTGTATATTTATATGTATTACATATTTTGACATACTATGTATATATTTTATATAAACATATTATACACATTTATCCATATATGTTTATGTATATATTTATAAATATATATGCTTACATTTACATTTACATATATATGTATATATTTACATGTATATTTACGTGTGTGTAGGTGTATATATACATATACGTGTGTGTGTGTGTGTGTGTGTGTGTGTGTATACACAGTAGTCCCCCCTTATCTACAGCATTGCTTTCTGTGGTTTCAGTACCGCACTCAACTGTGGTCTAGAAGCATGTGACCCTCCTTCTCACATATGGTCAGAAGGTCAGTCATAGTCTAATGCTATGTCACAATGCTTACGTCATTCACCTCATTTCATCTCACCATGTAGGCATTTATTTAATCATCTCACATCATCACCAGAAGAGTAAGGCTGAGTACAGTACAATAAGACACTTTGAGAGAGTAAGCATATACATAATTTTTATTATAGTATATTGTTATACTTGTCCCATTTTATTATTAGTTGTTGTTAATCTCTCACTGTGCCTAATGTATAAATTAAACTTTTCAATAGGTATGCATGGTAGGAAAAAACATAATATATGTAGGATTTGGTGCTATCTGCAATTTCAGGCATCCACTGGAGGCCCTGGAATGTACCCCGATGGATAAGGGGAGACAACCATATATATAATTTTGAAGATATACAATACTGTCTTGTTGGCTTTTGTCACGTTTTGTTTATTAAAAGAAATGACACTTGGCTTTTTTTTTTAAGATTTTTTATTTATTTATATGAGAGAGAGAGAGAGGCGATAGAGAGCATGAGTGGGTGGGAGGGACAGAGGAAGAGAGAGATGGAGAAGCAGACAACCCATTGAACAGGGAGTTTGATTCAAGGCTCAATCTCAGGATCCTGAGATCATGACCTGAGCCAAATCAAGAGTTGGCTGCTCTAACTGCCTGAGCCCCACGGGTGCCCCACCCCTAAAGAAATTCTTGTTTCATTTCTTGTAGTTCAGATCTACTACTGATTCCTCTAAACTTTTGTTTGAATACAAATGTCCTTATTTCACTTTCATTTTTGAAGGATATGTTCTGTCATATTGAATTTTGAGGTAACAAGCCTTTTTTGTCAGCACTTTACATATATGATTCCATAATATTCTAGATTGCTTTGCTTCTTATAAGAATGTTGTTTATTCTTATTTTTTTGCTCTCTGTATTATGTTTCTGTTTTCATTGACTTCAGTTGTTTTTACACAATTTGATTATGATATACTTTGATCTGTTTATCTTTGTATTTAATCCATTTGGTGATCATTGAATTGTGGATTTCTAGTTTTCATCAAATTTGGTAAAAATTGTTAATGTTTCAAGTGTATTTTTTCTAACACTCCCACTGTGCCTCAAATTTTATATGTATTTCATTGCCTGAAAGTGGGATCACTGGTAGCTGTTTAATTTTTTAGTCTTTTTACTCTTTGTGATTCAACTGGATATTTTCCATTGTACATCTTCAAACTCAAATTTTTTTTATGCAATGTCTAATCTGCTATTAATTTTATTGAATACACTTTTTCACTTGAGAGATTGCATTTTTATTGTGATGGATGTTTTCAAATGTTCGACTTGCCTTTTCAATATATTATTTTTTTCTCTAAACCCTTACGTATATTTATACTAGTTCTTCTAGAAGTGTTGTTTGCCAATCCATCAGTGCTCTCCTCTCTGCATGTGTTTCCATTGGTTGATTTTTCTCTTGGTTATGGGCCATGTGTTCCTGTTTCCTTTCATGCTTAGTAATTTGTATTAATGCTGAAGATTGTAACTATAACTTTGTTGAGTATCGAATTTGTTTTGGCAGGAAGTTAAGTAACTTACAAATCAACTCAATAACTGTAACCTTTGTTTTTAAGCTTTGTTAGGGCAGGTGTAAAGTAGCCTAGCCCTCCTACTAAGGAATGAGCTATCTGAGACCTCTAATGTATGGCCTGGTCATTTAATGAGGCCCCTCATTTCTGGTTGATTGGAACTCACTATTTTCTCAGGCCTAGAAAACTCTGGGAATTCTTTACCTTACAGCTGCTCAGAGGTACTTTTCCTGGCCTGCTGGATTTCACACAACATATCTGCAGATAATTCTTTAGTAACAGATTCAAGGGAGCTTTCCTGCAGGTTTCTGGAGAAGTTTCTCAGTATAGCTCTCTCCTCTCCCATATTATTCCCTATAAATTCCAGCTGACTCATCGTCCCTAAACTCCAATCTGTTTTACTCAATTGTGCAATACTAAAGTGCTCTCCTTGGTTCTGTCTCCCCCTTTACTGTCCAGAATGTACTTAACAAAACATCCAAGTGTATCATAAATATGACCTCATTTGATTGCCTTTTATTTTGTAATCATAATCCTATGCCGCATGTATCCTAATGCCTGAAAATAGCTGTTTCATGTATAGCACCCAGTTTTCTATTTCTTTTTGATTGAAGGTCAGTAACATGGCCAGAAGTAGAAATTAGACTTCATTGATTTCTAATTCATGTCCTTATTATTTTCTTCTTTCCAGACTTTTAAAGTAATTTTGCTATTATTTTTCTAACTTCCTAGTTAAAACTAGGTTGATTTTAAGCTTTCCATTTTTCTAATATGTGTTTTTGTAGGTATTAATTACTTTTTTGCCAAATCTTTTGGCTTCACTTCAAAATTCCATTATGTCGTATTTCTATTTCTATATACATTCAAAATATTATCTAATTTCTCTTCTTCTTCTTAGGCTCAGATTACCGTATGTTTGTTGTTTAGTTTCCACATATTTGGGCATTTTCTCATTAACTTTTCATTATTGATTTCTGCTTTAATTTCTCTAAAATTAGAGGAAGTACTTGAATGATTTCAATATTTTCTAATTGTTTATAACCCAAAATGTGGTCTGTTTTTATGAATGTTCCACATGCATTTGAAAAGAATATGCATTAAGCAGTGTTTGACGTGCATTCTAAAAATGTCCGTTATGTCAAGTCATTTAAGGTTATTTGCAAATCTCCCATATTCTCACTGATTCCTTGTTGGTCTGGTTATTACCTCAATAACTAAAAAAGGTGTCTTAAAAGCTTCAAACAAACTTAGGGACTGCAAATTGGTATGAGATAAATTAAGATATCAAATAGAAGTGACTTGAACATCATAGCAATTTGCTAATTTTGCGTAGATGGCAGAGGTGGGGCTTTGTTCATTTTTGTGTGTAGCCGTAGCTGGATTCACAGCTTACATGATGTGCAACACTGTAAGACAGAGCATTCAACAATTCAGTTAGGAAAGATAATGTCAGGAAAGGAAGAATGAAAGACATTGGGAGCACGTAATAAACAGTGAGGTTATGCAATTTTAAGATATACTCTGGATTGTTTTTTAACTGATATTGCTTCCAGGCTAAACATTAAAACTTTTTTTAACATAACCAGGGAACCAATTAGTGGCAGATAGGTTAATCTGAACTTGATATATGATAGTAGGTCACATTGTGCAGCCCGGTTGGTTTTTTTATTTATTTGAGAGAGAGAGAGCATGAGGACCCTGAGATCATGATCTGAGCCCAAGTCATATGCTTAACCGACTGAGCCACCCAGGTGAGTCACAGCCCAAAAGTTTTATAGTGTTCTATGGTTTATCAGCTGGTGTCCCTAGCTCCTATTTCCTGAAATTCTGTGTATTAAAACTCGTTTCTTTCTTTTACAAATGCAAAATCCTCTACAAAGTCCCAGTATATTTTGATCTTAAATATTTTATATTCAGTATAATTTCATAGTCACAGAATTTCAACATTTAAAATAAAAAAAAATCTTTTAGCATAAATTATTATTTTTCAAATGAGAAAAAAAGACTCAAAAGGTTACAGATAGCCTAGGTTTTTCTTCCTCTCATTGAGGAAGAACTTTCTCATTTTCTGTATTTCTTTAGTTAGTATTTTTCACAGGCAGAATTTTAACTTTCATCACAACCCTTTAATGTTATTTTTCTTAAATAATGTCTTAGATCACTGACTTTTTTTTCTGCCTTTTCTTCCCTCTGTGTGTTCAGGAAATAACCATTCTTACTTTTCCTAAGAATGCTTATTTGGGATAGCAGCCCAGTAAGGGATAACTACAACATGTCAAATGCTGGAAATGATTATGATTTATCAATGCAACCTTGCCTTTATAATTTTATTCAGATTGAAATGCTCTTATTTATATCTGCATAATTCTCTCATTTTCCACACAGATCTAATTGCAACCCCAGATACACTTTGATCAAATATCAACTTATATTTAGCTTGCGGAAACAAAACATTCAAATCTATAAATCACAAGAGTGCTAGTCTGCCATGTGTTTTAGAAATGGTATTGGTAAATGACAATTATAAATTCAAATCTCCATTAATAAACTCCAGTATCAGTCTATTAATAATGCGAAATCACATTTCCAGTCCATGCAAACAAATGCTCTTCTATTCTAGAACATCCATTTATTTAAGGGCTCTATCATATCTCCATTTAAGATTTTTTTCCCTAAGAGATTCATACCTTAAATTTTAAAAACTTAGATAAAATGGACTATTTTCTAGAAAAAGATGGGGAAAGATAAATTCAATATTTCTTATTCATTAAATAAAGAGAATTAATAGTTGAAACTCCTTACTAAGATAATTCAAAATATAAGCTTGTCCCAAAATATTTTATGTTAATTCTGCCTAACATTCAAGGGCTAGAAATAGAATAGAAAAATGAGGATCAATAAAATACTTTGTGAAGTTATTAACTTGACATCAAAATCAAGCAAGAAATGTACTAGGCAGTATATTTACTATATATACATATAATATATATATTTAATATATTCCCTTATGAATGTAGATGCAGATATCCTAAACAAAAATCTTACTAAGCCTAATATAGCAAAGTTATAGAAAAAACAAAAGCTTCAAGAGGTAAGATTTATTTCAAGATATGATAGTGAAAACATTAGAACACTTGGAATATTTACACACACACACACAGACTCTGATACACTGATAGTGGAGTGTGTAATATCACTTTGGAAAAGTATGTCCAAGAAAGTTTGTAAAAACAATATTAAAAATCACCAAAACTTTTAACAAAATATTAATAGTAATATGAATAGTAGTTGTACTGTATTCATACAGTAAAAACTATATGACAATGGAAAAATAATGACCTGAATCTATATGAGAAAACAGACATGAATCTCAAAGAAAAAGAATGAAAGCAATGATAGAAACAGAGAGTGCATGCAGCATGAGTCACTTCGTGAAATGTTCAAACACAGGTAAAACTAGACTATGTTTCATGGTTTGCCTCTCTCTCTCTTTTACTCTTTCTTTCCCTTATGTTCATCTGTTTTGTTTCTTAAATTTCACATATGAGTGAAATCCTATGGAATTTGTCTTTCTTTGACCTACTTACTTTGCTTAGCTAATACCCTCTATGAGAACAAATGGAGGGGTGATGAAGGGAGGTGGTCAGGCAATGGCCCAGATGGGTGATGGGTATTAAAGAGGACACTTGCTGTGATGAGCACTGGGTGTTGTATAGATGTGATGAATCACTGAATTCCACTCCTGAAACCAATAGTCCACTATATATTAACTAACTAGAACTTAAATAAAAACTTGAAAGAGACAAACAAAATGACCTATGTTTCAAAGAGTGTAAGGGCTACCCTGTGGGATGGGACACTCAAGCAACTCAAGGATGCTCATGTTTGAACATCTCGATCTGTGTGTTGGTTACACAGATGGGCAAAGTTACATAGAAATACACTTAATATATACACACTTTACCCTTTGTATGCAATATTTTGTACTTCCATAAAAACCTATACAAAATATAAAGAGAAGACAAAGACATTTAAAGAAGGAGGTATTATAAGCAAGAATATAAAGCAGATAATAGACCCGGGGGAAATGTACTAAATTCGTGTACCCAGATTATATTTAAACACAAAAAAACTCCTACAAACCAATAACTAAACAAACAAAAAAGTCTGTCACATCAAATGGAAAATGGGAAAGTTATATATAAAGGGGTTGCACAGACCAATAAAACTTAATGATTTGCAGATAAAACGTTGCTCCATCCACTAGAAATCAGATAAAAATGCAAATTTTAAAAAGGACACAGCCATTAGATTATTAAAATTAAGCACAAACCAGAAAGTCTGGTAATAGCACATGACCAGAGTGTAACTAGGCACTCCTTCGAAGAAAAATGTAGCAGTATCTATAAAATTGCATATATACATGTCCCACAGCACAGCAATTTCACTTCCGTATCCAGAAACATACTCAAAATAATACTCAAGGGCATACTTATAAGGATATTTGTTGTGACATTATTCAAATTGGAAAAAAATCAAAGACATTAAATATCAATTTTTAAAGGTATAAATGAAGCACATTTTTCCTCTTGTGCTATGTTACACAATGATCAAAGAATTTTAGTACATCCATTCATACAATTTGGAATATATTTTCAAAATTAATTGTGAATGAGTAAACTAAAATCCCAATGATATACTTAACACATTATCATTAATATAAATGTACTAAACACACACACAAAACACACAGAATGCAAGGATATATTTTAAATATGAAAATGTATTTGAAGTATGTAAAAGGTATTTGAAATATGAAAATGCATTTGAAATATGTAAATCTGTTTGTTGATTCTTGTGCATGTCAATGGGAGACTAAAATATAAGACCGAGGATATCAGAAGTGCGGGAACCTAAAACAATTTAGAATTAACAATAAAACAATGTTACTGGAGTCCATCAAGATGGCGGAGTCCCATTCCTCCCAAGTTCTACCTTTCACAATTAAAAAATCTTTAGATTTTACACTTAAAAGAGCCCACCAACAAGCATAGGGAGCCTCTGAAAGGTGGGGAGAAAAAATTGGGCCATGGAGAGGATCCTGGAACTTTTCTTGTAGGATTTTTTATTGGATTTTATTGGATTTTGTTAATGTCTCCCATGTATCCCAGACAGGGTGTCTGGGATAGTCTCCAACAGAAAAGCACCAACAGGCATAGACAAAAGAAGCTCCAAGAAAAATCTTCTCCCCAGACTCTAACAACAGAAAATCTTTTGGCAACACCTGCTTTATTCTAGCCAACACCAACAGAAAAACTGCATCGCCTCCCCTAGGAGTTCAGGGATCCAAGCGGGGAGTTGATCTTTCAAATAATGCCTCTTTCTCGTAGAAGCAAGGGATGCTCCAATTTCCCAGCCAGATGATTTTACAGGACCTAGTGGACAATTGATTTTCCATCCCTTAGCTGTCAGAACTAGGTGGTGCTCTGATCCTGCACTTCTACCTAGAAATGGTGAGACTTAATGAGGCTGTCTCCAGAAGTTTGCACCCTTGTCCCCTGCACATACACAGAATTAGTAGAGCTTATGGGGAACTCAGCGTTTACACCCACCCAACATCAAACAAGATGCTGCACATCAGAGGTAATAAACACATCACGTCCTCTTACCTCTGATGTCATCGAAGCCCATTAAGAGGCTGAACCTCCATACCAACGTGGCAAAGGAGAGACTGAACAAAGTAGTGGGAAGTAGGGTTCTCCCCTCTTCTGTATCAGCGAGATCAAGTGATTTAATGAGCCTCCATTCACACCTGGCATCAATGAGGCAGAATGAGATACTGAGAGGCAGAACTAGTTGGCATTCCATTCCCCTCCTCCCTTTCCCTGGTGTCAGAAGGATAGGGAGTGGGGGCAACAGATAGAGAGAAATAACACATTAGTTATTTGAGAAATTCATTGTCTGTTTGAATGACAAGCTATTTTGAATAAGAATGAATTTCTCATTTAAAACCTGGAAGACAAAAGGTCACATAACATTTTTTCAGGTACGGAGAGAAAAGAACTGTCCATCACAAATTATATAATGTGAAAATATACTTCAGGAATGATTAAGAAATAAAAATGTTTTCAACAAAAGAAAAAGAATAAATTGTTGTTAGCAAGACTGCCCCTTTTTAAAGATATAATTGACATATGACATTATATTGAACTCAGGTGTACAACTTAATGATTCAATATTTGTATATATTGCAAAATGATCATATGTCTAGTTAACATCATCATCATACATTGCTATAATTTTTTTCTAGTGATGAGAACTTTTAAGATCTACTTTCTTAGCAACTTTCAAATACATAATACAGTACTATTAACTATATTCACCATGTCGTACATTATAGCCCCATGACTTCCTTATTCTATTAGTTGGAAAATTGTACATTTTAACCCTCTTTACCCACTTCACCCACACCTCCCTGCCCGGTCTTCAGCAACCACCAATTTGTTCTTTATCCATGAGTTTGGTTTTGTTTGTTTAAATTCCATATAAAACTGATATTATATGGTACTTGTCGTTCTCTAACTTATTTCATGTCAACTTATTTCATGCTTCACTTAGCATAGTGCCCTCTATGTTCATCCATGTTCCCTCAAATGACAAGATTTCATTCTTTTTTTATGGGTGAATAATATTTCATCATTTATATATGCCACTTCTTCTTTATCCGCTCATCTACTGATGGACACTTACATTAATTCTCTTGTCTATTGAAAATAATGCCGCAATGAACATAGGAATACATATGTCTTTTTGAATTAATGCTTTCATTTTCTTCGGATAAATACCCAGAAGTGGAATTGGTATGACCATATGGTAGTTCTATTTTTTTTTTTTTGAGGACTCTCCATAAAGTTTTCTTTAGTGACTGTACCAATTTACATTCCCACCAACAGTGCACAAGTGTTCCCTTTTTTCTACATCCTTGACAACACTTATTATTTCTTGTCTTTTACTTACAATAGCCATTCTCATATTTGTGAGGTGATATTGTGGTTTTGATTTACATTTTCTTGATTATTAGTGATGTTGAGCACCATTTCATATACCTATTGACCATCTGTATGTATTTTTTGGGAGAATGTCTATTTGGATACCCTGCCCATTTTTTAATTAGACTGGGTTTTTTGCAATTGAATTGTATAAGTTCTTTATGTATTTCAAATATTAACTTCTTATCAGATATACAATTTGCAAATTTCTTCTATTTTGTATATTGCCCTTTTGTTTTGTTGATGGTTTCCTTTAATGTGAAAAAGCTTATTAGTTTAATGTAGTGTCACTTTCTAGTTTTTGCTTTTATTGCCTTTGTTTTTGGTCTCAAATTCAAAAAATCATTGCCAAAACTAATGTCAAAGAGCTTACCTCCTATATTTTTTCTAGGAGTTCTATGGTTTCAGGTCTTACATTCAAGTCTTGATACATTTTGAGTTAATTTTTGTTTGTGGTGTAAGATAGTGTTCAGTTTCATTCTTTTACATGTGGCTGTCCAGTTTTCCCAACACCATTTATTGAAGAGACTTTTTCCCAGTGTGTATTCTTGATATCTTTGTCATAAATCAATTGACCATGTATGTGTGGGTTTATTTCTGGACTCTCTATTCTGTTCCATTGATCTACTTGTCTCTTTTTATGCCAATACCATACTACTTTGATTACTATATCTTTGTAATACAGTTTGAAATCAGGTTGTATACTGCCTCCAACCTTGCTCTTCTTTTTCAAGATTGCTTTGGGTATCCAGTCTTTTGTGGTTTCATACAAATTTTAGGGCTGCTTGTTTTATTTCTGTGAAAAGTGATATTGGAATTTTGATAAGGAGCACATTAAATATGTAGAATGCTTTGGATAATATGGAAATTTTAACAATATTAATTCTTCCAATCCATGAGCATGGAATATATTTCCATTTTTTGTGTGTGTCTTCAATATCTAGTAAGTCTGCCCATAAGTGGCTAAAATAAATTCTCCAGACAAAAAATAAAAGAAGAAATTTAGAAATTCAGAAAAGAAGATAATTAGAATGGTAAATAAAATACAATATTCTAATTCTTGTTAGTATTTTTTTAAAGATTTTATTTATTTATTTGGGCGGCATGAGTGAGAGTACACAAGTAGGGGGAGCAGGAGAGGGAGAAGCAGTTTTCCCCACTGAGCAGGGAGCCCGATGTGGGGTTCAATTCCAGGATCCTGGGATCATGGCCTGAGCCAAAGGCAGATGCTTAATGGACTGAGCCACCCAGGTGCCCTCCTTGTTAGTTTTATTAAAAGAGTTGAAAATTGAAGCAAAAATTATACCACGGGTGTGCTGCTTGATATATAAAGAAAATACTTAAGGGAATTGTATTTTAATTATTTATTTATTTTTGTTTCAAGTTTTTATTTAAATTCTAGTTAGTTAACATAGAGTGTAATATTAGATTCAGGAGTAGAATTTAGTGATTCATCACTTACATTTAATAACACTCAGTGCTCATTGCAATAAATGCTTCTTAATCCCCATCACTCATTTACCCCATCATTTACCCACCTCCCCTCCAGCAACCCCCATTTTGTTCTCTTTAAAGTTGGGATTTAAGGAATCTAAGTGGAAGTTAAGTTTCTCTACTTCTTTCACAGTGATAAAAGACCAATACCAGTAGGTTGTTACAAGTTACATTTATATATCATAATATTTACCACAGCTACTAAGAAAAACCATACAAAATTACATATTCAAAGGCACGATAAAAATAAAGATGAAATCCTAAAAAATATTCAAAATCCATAAAAAGTTAATGTTGGGGTTAAGGTAGAGCATGAAATCAGCCATAATACCAGGCTTGCTAAAATGTAACACAGAGGCCACTGAAGGCAGGGAAGATTTTGGAGAAGGGTGTAGGGCTTTGGAATGCCCAGGCCTGCCTGACCACTCTGCCCTTGGAATGCCTCAGGGAGTTGCCTTCCGGAAACTTTCCTAGCCCAAAACTCACCCTGAGATCTAAGAGATTGTAAGCATTGTCCCTGAGGCTATGTTTAGCAGAACTTGTACACCATGAAAATTAGCATATTGTATCTTTCCAGGTAAGCATATCCTCCCAGTTTCAGTAAGACCCCTTGTCACACATCATGTGCTTGAGAAACAGTGATAAGGATTTGTGATTATACTGAAGGACCAATAAAAGCTGGAGCAAAGAAGAGCAGAGGGTTCTCGCCTCTGAGCATTGACCCCCTTGCCTTCCCCTCTCTTTCACAGCAAAGTTTGGAGTAATCTTTCATCCATCAGTACAGGGACTGGGGGCCATTCCCGGCAAGTTAAGAAAAGATAAATGAAGGAAAGAGATGCAGAAGCAGCAAATAGAAAACAAAAATAAGATGACAAATTTAAGCCTTAATATATTAACAATTATCTTAAATATAAAGCATCTAAATATACCAATTATATGATGAAGATTTGCATGTTGGATAAGAAAGAACAGAAGCCAACAATCTGATGGCTATAAAAAACTGACTTCAAATACAGTGATATAGATAGGTTGAAAACAAAAATGTAGAAAAATATATGCCATGCAAGCATCTATTCTTTAAAGAGCAGAAGTGGCTAGATTATTAAACAAGGTAAACCTCAAAGCAGAGAAAATTACTAGAGACAGAAAGACATATCACATAATAATGAAAGAACAAATCTACCAGGAAGACATAACAATTATAAGTCTATGTGCACCAAACCATAGACCTTATAATACATTTAAAACTGATAGGACAAAAATAAGAAATAGACAAACCCCAAATTAGGGTTGGAATTTCAATATCCTATTCTCAGACTGCTGAATCTACTAGAAAGAAAATCAGTAAAGATACTGAAGAATTACACACCAAAAAAAAAAGTATCTAATTGGCACACATAAAACATTTAAAAAAGAAGAATGCACATTTATTTTAAATGCTCATGGAAGTTCATTAAGATGGACCACATCTTGAGGCCTAAAACAAACCTCAACAGATTTAAAAGAATCAAAATTATACAGAGTATGTTTCTTGAACATAATGGAATCAGTCAAACTAAAAATCAATAACAGAAAGATCTACAAATGCTTGGAATTTAGCACAGTAATTAATAACCTCTGGATCAAAAAAGAAGTGTCAAAGGAGATTTTAAAAATTCATTTTAATTAAAGAAGCTGAAAATACAATTAATAAAATTTGTGTTTTAGTTTTGTTAGAAGAATTTTTCTGGCAATACATGTACACATTAAGAAAGAAATGACTCAAATCAATAACCCTTGCTTACTCTTCAAAAATCTAGAAATAGATGAGTAAAATAAACCCAAAGCAAGAAGAAGTTAGGAAATAATAGATATAAGAGTAGAAATCAATAAAACTGAAACCAGAAAGTAGCCAAATTGGTCTTTGGAAAAATCAGTAAAATTGGTTAACATTTGGTAAGACTGATAAAGATTAAAAAAAAAAGATAAAACACAAATCACCAATATCAGGAATGAAGCAGTAGATATCGGTGCAGACCCTGCAGCTATTGAAAGAGTAATTAGGGAATATTACAAACAAGCTTACAATTAACTTCAACAACTTGGAAGACGTGGAGCAATTCCTTGCAGACTATAAAATGCCACAACGCCTCAGTACCCATCATCGCACAACTCACTCAATATTAGAGACAGTCTCAATTATTCCTATTATCATAAATATAATTGAAATAGAGATTTAAAAACTCCCAGAAGGCAAATTTTTGGGCCTAGATGGATTCATTGGAGACATATACGAAACATCCAAAGAATGATCACCACTATTAAATAATCTTTTTCAGAAAATAGAAAAAGGAACACTTTCTAATTTTATGTGGCTAGTATTACCCTGATATAAAACAGACAGGCAGTACAAAAAAAAAAAAAGATATACAAACCAATGCCTCTCATAAACTTACAGAGAAAAATTCTTAACAAAATAGTAGGGATTAAATATCATTGTATAGAAACTATACACACCATCACTAAGTAGGATGTATTCTAGACATGTAAAGCTGCTACAACACTAGAAAATGAATCTATGTAACCCATCATCTCAACAGGCCAATGTAGAAAAATTGTATGATTATATCAATTGATGCAGAAGGAGCATATGACAAAATCCAATACCCATTCATTATATAAACTCTGAGAAAACCGGAATAGAAGGGAAATTGATAACCTAATAAAAGGCACCTACTAAAACCCTATAGCTAACATTATATGTAATGTTGAAAGATGAAGTTCTTTCCCTCAAGACTGGGAGCAAAGCCAAGATGTCCACTACCACCAGTTTTATTCAATGTAGTATTGGAAATTCTAGCCATTGCAATAAGGAAAATAAATAAAAGCAATACAGATTAAAAAGAAGAAATAAAACTTCCTATTCTTAGATAACATGATTGTGGAGAAAATCTCAAGAAATCTACCAATAAAATAAAATAAACAAACACACAAACCAGCCCCATCTAGAACCGATAAGTGAGTTCAGTGAGGTCACAGACCATATGATCAACACAAAAAGCAGTCACATTTCCATATATTAATGTACTAGTGGAAAGCAAATTAACAATGCAACTTCCAATAATTCCAAATAAAATGAAATATTAGGTATAGCCTTATCAAAAGACATGATGGCTCTATATGCCAAAAACTGTAAAATGTTGACAAATGGAACCAATAAAGACTATATAAATGCAGAGCTATACTATGCTCATAAACAGGAAGGCCCAACTTCCACACATCTCCCTAATGATCACTTCTTTCAAAATTGATATATAGGTTTAATAAATGTTTTGTCAAAATCCCGGCATGGATTTTTGTAAATATAGACAAGCTTGTTCTGAAACTTACATGGACAGCTAAGCCATAGAACAGCTAAAACCATTTTGAAAAATAAGAATGTTTGAAGAATCACTCTCCTCAATATTAAGACCTACTATATAGATACAGCAATAAATACACATGGTATTGGTGAGGGATAAACAGTAGATCATTGGAACAGAACAGAAAACCCTGAAAAAAACCACACGTGTATGCCCAACTGATTTTTTTTTTAAGATGCAAAAGCAAATCAAAGGAGTTGGTTTTAACCTTTCAACAAATGGTGCTGGAGCTAACGGACATCCACAGGCAACAAACAAAAGCAAAGCAAAACATAACCTAAAATTCTTTATAGAAAAATTTACTTAAAATGGATCACTGATTTATGTGGAAACTATAAAAAGAACAATTTTTACAAACATATCATAAAAGAAGGTATTCACAATTTAGGTCTAGGCAGAAGGTCTTAGTCTTGGTACAAAATAACTACCTATAAAGAAGGAAATTGGTAAGGTTAGCCTTATTAAATGAAAAACTAACATGTGAAAGCCCATGTGAAGAGGATGAAAAGGAAATTAACAACTTGGGAGAAAATGTTCACAAACCACATATCCAACAAAGGACTTGTATCTAGAATACATAAAGAAGATCCAAACCTTGCAGAAAAAAAAATCAATTAGAAAATAGTCAAAAGACATGAAGGAACATTCCACAAAAAATATGTAGATATCATTACACAACTTATCATACTGAATAAAAAGAAAAGTGTAACAACAGCAAATACTGGCAAGGATGAGAAACTGGATCACACATTCATTGCTGTTGAGAAGGAAAATTCTGCAGGCATTGTAAAAAAATCTGGCAGTTTCTTGAAAAACTAAGCATGCAATTACCATATGAGTCAGCAGTCCTACTCTTGAGCATTTTCTCAGAAAAATTAGTATTTATTTCACATAGAAACCTGGACAAAAATGTTCATAGAAGCTTTATTCGTGATGACCAAAAATCAGAAACAACCTTCAATGGACAAATGGTTAAAGAAATTGTGATACATCCATTCCAGGGAATACTACTAGTACATTCCATGATGATGAGTGTGGCCATAAAAGCACAAGATGGGGGATGATTTTATTGATAGGATTTATCTGAACCTTGAGTGTCAATATCCTGGCTATCATATTATACTATAGTTTTACAAGATAAATTACCATTGGGAAGGCTGGAGAGAGTGCATGTGCTCTATCAATATTATTTCTTACATGTGAATTTACAATTTTCTAAAAAAAACAATTAAAAATATGTCTATATTGACAGCCACGATAACCTCCACAATTGATGCTTAAGGTCAAGTAAATTGCATGCATTAAGGCTTGACTAATGGGTGGGAGGAACCCCTTTTTATTTGAATAATTTCCAGTTGTTAACACAATGGAAACATAAAATAATCACTCTGCCTTTTCCTTTTAATAAACTAAGGTTAGTATGTTCCTTTTTTTCATCGGAAACAACAAAAAAATAAAATAAAAATTCCATAAGGGCATAAAACTTGTAAACAAAAACGAAACAAAACAAGGGTTCTATCAGTCTTCACATCAAATCTGATTTTCTTATAAACTATCAGGATATGTTTCCCAAATTTGGATACCTTCCTTTTCATCCTAAATCTCTTTACACTTTCATCTAGCACCAAGCTCACCCAACACCCCCCAACTGATTGTGTATTTCTTCAGGGCAAAGACACTGGACTCTTTATCTCTGCATTTCCAACTCAACTTAAACTCCAACTGAAACTCAAATAAAAATATATTAAAAATAAAACTTGGATAATATAGGAATTAATTTATTACAAATTATTAACAAAGCTGCCACAAAACTCATTATATACACATTGGATTTCTTTTTTAAAAAAATCTACATGGAACCAAAATCAACAATATAATGTATTATTTAAAAATGAAAAATAATAACCATGGTGTCTTATGTAAGAAAATCATATTTTATTTTCTTTCAGAAGATCATTAATTTTCAGTTTGTAGTTCATAGACTTCAATTATACATTAATCTTCTGAAAAAGATTTTGTGAATATATACATTCATATTTTTCTGGCAGATTTTAAGTAGTTTTTGTTAAGTAATTCAGGCTTCCATGGTGACCCAAAAGTTGAGAATTACTGAATTAGACTCATTCTATAAAAATAGGCAATTTTTAGAGTTTTCTTTGTGGAAATAGAACAAGAATTAGTTGTACATATAATATAATATATTTGCAAAATATAGTAATATCCCAAGGTTTAGAGAGTTTG
Organism: Ailuropoda melanoleuca; assembly: GCF_002007445.2. NCBI lineage: Eukaryota > Metazoa > Chordata > Mammalia > Carnivora > Ursidae > Ailuropoda > Ailuropoda melanoleuca. Next base: position 54,563,658 of record NC_048223.1, read on the forward strand.
ATAAATTCATGATAAGGCAAGTACTAAAGTGAGTGTTCACAGAATTTTTTTCTACCTGCTCTCCCCTCTCAGCTGTTTTCCCCTCCCTTTTTTGAATTACCTCTGCTTGATACATCTGCTGCAGGATTCCCTGGTGGCTATTGGAATGAGAATTGGAAGAAATGGATACAAGAGAAATCTCATGGGGACTTGGATTTAGGGCCAGATTTTTCACCACTGCATTTAAAGAAAGGGCATTAGGCCATATAGTGCTATATACTTTTTCTTTAATTACATGGATTCATTCACTTTTTTCTTCATTATGATTTTGCATAGCTTTATTTTAACATACTGAGTATTTTGTTTAAAATTTTGTTTAAAGGGAAAATTTTTGCTATATTGATTTCTCACTTGGTAGGTGAGAACTATTTCATGGTTATTTCCAAAACAGGCAAAAAAAAAAATCACTGTTAATTTGTTCACATTTCAGTATTAATCACTGATCACTAGTAAGTACTGATAAGTGCCTCATTTATAATAAGCCTTATAGCAGCACAGTATATGGAAGGAATATTTGCAAAATTTCTGAGCAATTCTGTCTTTTATCAAAGATCGTACACTCATAAATAAGAGATTATATACACATATTGTTACACACAGAGTATCATAAAATAGATGCCTAATATGTAGTACACATGGAATAAATACTTGATAAGAACTATAATTTAAAAAAAAATTCTGTAGCAACAGCAAATATTAAAAGCAATTGGCAGTTAGTTGGAACAACATTTGAAGTATATACAACCTAAGCTGGAACATTTAAGAGAGGGAAGACACAGGTAAATAAGACACAGGAAGAGTCTAGGCTACTGATGAACATACATGCATAAAAGAAAAATATGTCCAGATTACAGTTTTTATATTCACATTATCAGAATTTCCACAACGGCACCCTGTTAAATCTCTATGGGTATTCTCATTTTCAAGGAAATATCCAAAGAAGCTAAGTATATATCGCATTATTCAAATTTTTTCTCCCAAACTATTTTTCTTCTTAAAACATATTCCCCATTACTAGAAGGAGGCAAATTTATCCAAGTTCATTTACACTGTGGTCTAATCTATACTGGGTTGTTATGGCAACTTATGCAGCACCTGATTTAATTGGATGAAAATTTATGAGCTCATTGTCTTCATCTACTAAAGATCAATTTATATCTCTCTCAATATTCCAGGTCACAAGTATAATTAACACAGTATTACTTGTTTATTTTATTGTTTCCAGTTATTGGAGGTGATATGCACAGTGCATTTTTGCTCTTGGTATCTCTTCCATGTATACATTTTCTATCATAACTCCCTCCCCACTTTTCTATTTGGAGTCACAGTGTGCGTTTATGCTGAAGCCTATAATAAGTCCTCAAAAAATACCATTATTCATTCTACCATTTAGAGATTTCATTTCCTTTCTTTTTACCTTCGTGTGTGTGTGTGTGTGTGTGTGTGTGTGCACGTGTGTGTGATGGGAGTTTGTATGGAAAGGAGGAATGGGAATAGGACTTTGAAGAAGATATTGCAAATAGGCCTTTCAACTACCACCTGTGGGATGGTGTGGGAGCAACTAAGGATGCCTCATCATATCAACTCTGTTACTTAATTCAGTGTAGTGAATCAGAGTTGCTAAATTAAGTATTCTACAATTTTCTCTTCCAGGCAATCCCCTGATGACTCATCCTGTTTTCAAAGTTGTAGTTATAATTTCCGACAGATTAATGGTGGCCATGTCTTTGCCACCTGAGGTACTCTTTGAAACCCTTTATTTCCATTGACTTGTTCAAAACATTTTCTTGCCTACATCTCCCCTGCTTCAAAAAATTAAGTAAGCAAATCTTTGAATAATTTAAGGCTTTTAGAAGATCTTATTTTAGAGGGTATTTAAACAATAACTTAAAAAACAGAGGAAAAATTAACTACTTCCCTTCTTGTTTATCCAGTAGGGAGGCACAAGTCATTTCTAACGAGAAAAAAAAAATAGAAGCGAGTGATCAGAGTCACATTATCAAAGCCAAAATTTAGTAGCAAAGACAAGAATGAGAAATTTGCATTTATTATTTATACATTTAGTGTTTGCTTGTGATAAGAAAAACTACAAAAGGGCAAAATACATAGTTCATAATGTGCTTATTTCTTCAAACACCCAGAAACTTTCAGAGTTAAGTGTTTCTTATGGTAGCTTTCAGAAATTTGTAAGTATATGCATAAAAATATATTTAATACAAATGTGATGTTTATACCCTGAATATTATAAAATAGCATTTCTTATCTGTACACAGTATACCTTTAAATAGTTTTATAATCTCTGTTTACATTTTATCCTAATTTGAAACAAAAATTTTTTCCATATCGAGCTAGATCTCGGTAGTTTCCAGTACTTTTACTATTGAAGGCACAATGAGACTGAATGTACAAGTATAATACCAAAGGGCTTTTTATATGTGTAGTAACCAAGTCAAAGGGAATATATATTTAAGTTCTGTCATAAATTTGCATTTGAGAATTAACTGAAGCACTTATTTATTTATTATCTGATATATTTTATAGTTAGAAAAATAATTGAAACCCATCTTATACTTAAAAATGCCAAACAAAACTAAAAATGTGTTCTGGGAAAAAAATCTCCCTAGTACTCCTGTCTACCATTTTCTCACTTTATTTATTATTTATTTATTTATTTAATTATTTATTTATAAATTTTTATTTTAGAAAGAAAAAGAGAGTGAGCATGAGTGGTGGGGAGAGGCAGAGAGAATAAGAGAGAGACAATCCCAAGCAGTCTCCACTAGCATGGATCCTGAGGCAGGGCTCGGTCCCACAACCCTGAGATCATGACCTGAGCCAAAATCAATAGTCAGATGCTTAACTGACTGAGCCACCCAGACAGACCTCTTCTCTTTCAATAGAAATAAAATTTAACAATAATTTGTACATTCCACCAAATTAATTTACTATACAAAAATTGTGGATTAATTGTGGTCAATTTTACATATTTATAATGTCTTGACTTCTTATTTATTATTAATACTTTTTTCCTCCAACAGGAGCTCTTTGTTGTTGCTTTTGTTTTGTTCTGTGATACTTAGAAACAGAATAATTTACTTCACTGTATTTTAAAATTGATCGCACTGGTTAAATTAATGCTACTGTTATTAATTTCAAATTTTAAAGTTTATGCTTACTTACCTCACTTATTTTTCCTCTTGCATTGTCCATGTATGCAGACATATATATTTTTAACAAAAAAGGATAATTTTTTATTTTCATTTTTGTGTATAATGAACAATTGCCTACTTCAATTGATTACATTGGCTATTAGTTTCAAAATAATTTAATAAGGGTGATAATGAATACATTTGTCTTCTTCTTGATTATATAAAACTCTTTGTAATCTTTTATAAGAGTTAATGATGCTAGAGTTTTTTCTTTAAATAAATATTTCCTGTTACCTTAATAAAATTTCTTAACTTTATCAGGAATAGATGTTGAAAGTATATACTTAGATAAGAAAATTTTTCTTCTAACATTAGTATGGTGAAAATATTAATCCTTTCCTATTCTGTTTGCATTCCTAAAATTACTACTACATGTTAATAATGTATTGTCTTTAATATATTAATGAATTGCATTTGATAATGTTTCATTCATATGGTTTTCATTAATATTCATAAAGAAATTGGTTTCTTTCATCGTAACCCTCCTTCTTCCCTCCATCCCCCCTCAGTTCTGTCTGATCTTTTTTCTTAATTTTTTTTTTTATTTTTGCAATATCAGTGAAGTGTTAAAAGTAAAGCCTTGAATATGGTGTGAGAGAGTGGTCAAGTTTTATTCTTTTGCATGTAGCTGCCCAATTTTCCCAGCACCATTTATTGAAGAGACTGTCTTTTTTCCACTGGATGCTTTTTCCTGCTTTATCAAAGAAGTTGCCCAAAGAGCCGAGAGTCCATTTCTGGGTTCTCTATTCTGTTCCATTGGTC
>NC_048223.1:54567916-54571004 GCF_002007445.2 Ailuropoda melanoleuca
ACAGCCAAGGAAACAGTCAAAAAGACTAAGAGGCAGCCCACGGAATGGGAGAAGACATTTGCAAATGACACTACAGATAAAAGACTGGTATCCAAGATCTACGAATNAGACGTAGTGAAGAGAAGGGCCATATGCACCCCAACGTTCATAGCAGCATTGTCCACAATAGCTAAATCGTGGAAGGAGCCAAGATGCCCTTCAACAGATGACTGGATTAAGAAGTTGTGGTCCATATAAACAATGGAATATTACTCAGCTATCAGAAAGAACGATTTCTCAACATTTGCTGCCACATGGATGGCACTGGAGGAGATAATGCTAAGCTAAATAAGTCAAGTAGAGAAAGACAATTATCATATGGTTTCACTCATCTACGGAACATAAGAAGTAGGACGATCGGTAGGAGAAGAAAGGGGGGGTAAACAGAAGGGGGAATGAACCATGAGAAACTATAGACTCTGGGAAACAAACTGAGGGCTTCAGAGGGGAGGGGTGGGGGAATGGGATAGGCTGGTGTTGGGTATTAAGGAGGGCATGTATTGCATGCTGCACTGGGTGTTATGCGCAACTAATGAATCATCGAACTTGACATCAAATACTAGGGATGTACTGTATGGTGACTAACATAATATAATAAAAAATTATAATAAAATATTAAAAAAATAAAGCCTTGAGTGGTGCCTGACTGGCTCTGTTGGAAGAGTGTGTGACTCCTGATCTTGGGGTTGTGAGTTTGAGCCCCATGTTGGGTATAGAGATTACTTAAATTAAAAAAAAATAACAAAAAGAGTAAAATCTTAAAGCTAAGGGGTTAACAAAGATAAGAGGCCACGGTAAAATATCCACCTTTCTGTTATGAGACTAGGGACTAGCATGAGGACTGAACCAGAAATACACCAGCTCTCCCTGAAAGCTAGACCCAAATGACATAATACCAATTTGATAAAGGTGATCTTATTCTACTGGTTAGGTGACAACAATATCTTATAAAATGAAATATGAGAATGACAAAGATAGGAGCAAATGATTAAAAACAAAAGGTAAAAAAAGGTCAAGAATGCAAAAAAGAGTGAGAATAGAATCAGACACAGAGATGATCCATATCATAGATTTATCAAGTATGAGTTTTAAAATAGTATTAATATTTTTCAAAATACATGAAAAATGGAGGAATTCACCAGATGCTTGGATTTACTTAAAAAAAAAAAAAAAACAAATCCTAGATGTGGAAAAATAAATACCCAGACTTAAAGTCCAAAATGTAGGCTTAATGGCATATTACATACAACAGGAGAAAGGACTAGTGTACTCAAAATTATAAGTCAGTAGAAAATGTTCAGACTGAAAAATTGAGAAAAATGAGAAAGAAGAAATCTTAAGGAGTCGTCACAGAATATGTGTGCGGTTTTTACTGCGGGTAATTGGAGTCAGAGAAGAAGAGGAGAGAAAGAACAGGTCAGAGTAGTATATTTGAAATGATACCAGCCAAGAAGTTTCTAAAACTGATGAAAGATATTAAGCCATGTTTTAAAGATGCTCAGCAAACACTTCCCTCCATAAACAAAGAGAAAATTGCACCTAATTGCCTCATAGTAAAATTGTGGAGAAAGAAACGATAACTTTTTTTTTAAAGGTTTTGTTTATTTATTTAAAAGAGAGAGAGAATGAACGCAGAAGCTGGAAAAGGGGCAAAGGGAGAGAGACAAGCAGACTTGCCACTGAGCATAGAGCCTGATGTGGAACTCGATCCCAGGACCCTGGGATTATGATCTGAGTTGAAGGCAGACGCTTAACTGACTGAGCCTCCCAGGCGCCCCAGAACAGTAACCTTTAAAAGAAACCAGAAAAAAGGACAGATTAACTCCAAAGGAGATATTAAGACAGTTATGTTTTCAACAAAATTAACGGATGCGCACTTACCCCACTTCTTTGCTACGTAGTACTGGAAATTCTAGTCTTGAAGTTAGATTTCTTAAAAAAAGGAATTCAAGTTGGAAAAGAGGTCAAATCATCTCTGTTCAGAGATGATATAATCTTCTGTGTGGAAAACCCTGAAGATTCCACAAAAAAATTGTGAGAACTAATAAATAAATTCAGCAAGGCACCAGCATATAAATTCAATGCACTAAGATCAGGTGCATTTGCATCTTTATTCACTAGGATGAACAATCTGAAAAGGAAATAGCATCAAAAAAATAGTTAGGAACTAACTTAACTAAGGAGGCAGAAGACTTGTATAATCAAAACTACAAAACACTGCTGAAATTAAAGAAGACATAAATAGGTGAAAACATATTTCATGTTCGTGGGTGGGAAGGCAATATGTTAAGATGTCAATACTAGCCAAAGCTATCTACAGATGCACTGCAATCCCTATCAAAAACCCGATGATATTTTTTGTAGTCATATCTATGATTGTCATAGTCATTGTAACAATGTTTTTAAGCTTATGTATTTATGTAATCTCTACATTCAATGTAGGGCTTGAACCCGCAAGCCCAGATCAAGAGCAGCATTTCTTTCTTTATTTTTAATAATAATTTTTGTTATATTATGTTAGTCACCATACAGTACATCCCTAGTTTTTGATGTCAAGTTCCATGATTAATTACTTGCATATAACACCCAGTGCATGATGCAATACGTGCCCTCCTTAATACCCAACACCAGCCTATCCCAATCCCCCGCCCCCTCCCCTCTGAAGCCCTCAGTTTGTTTCCCAGAGTCTATAGTTTCTCATGGTTCATTCCCTCTTCTGTTTACCACCCCCCTTCTTCTCCTACCAATCTTCCTACTTCTTATGTTCCATAAATGAGTGAAACCATATATAATTGTCTTTCTCTACTTGACTTATTTAGCTTAGCATTATCTCCTCCAGTGCCATCCATGTTGCAGCAAATGTTGAGAAATCATTCTTTCTGATTGCTGAGTAATATTCCATTGTATATATGGACCACAACTTCTTAATCCAGTCATCTGTTGAAGGGCATCTTGGCTCCTTCCACAATTTAGCTATTGTGGACAATGCTGCTATGAACATTGGGGTGCATATGGCCCTTCTCTTCACTACGTCTGTATCTTTGGGGTA
>NC_048223.1:54571213-54590275 GCF_002007445.2 Ailuropoda melanoleuca
CTCAAGGTGGTTTTGATTTGAATTTCCCTGATGGCTAATGATTTTGAACATTTCTTCATGTGTCTGTTAGCCATTTGTATGTCTTCATTGGAAAAGTGTCTGTTCATATCTTCTGCCCATTTTTTGATTTGATTATTTGTTTCACATGTATTGAGTTTCAGAAGTTCTTTGTAGATCTTGGATACCAGTCCTTTATCTGTGGTGTCCTTTGCAAATATATTCTCCCATTCCGTGGGCTGTCTCTTAGTTTTTTTGACTGTTTCCTTGGCTGTGCAGAAGCTCTTTATCCTGATAAAGTCCCATAAGTTCATTTTATCTTTTATTTCTCTTGCCTTTGGAGATGTGTCGTGAAAAAGGTTGCTCTGGCCGATGTCATAGAAGTTGTTGCCTATGTTCTCCTCTAGAATTTTGATGGATTCCTGTCTCACATTGAGGTCTTTCATCCATTTGGAGTTTATTTTTGTGTATGGTGTGAGAGAGTGGTCAAGTTTCATTCTTTTGCATGTAGCTGTCCAATTTTCCCAGCACCATTTATTGAAGAGACTGTCTTTTTTCCACCGGATGTTTTTTCCTGCTTTATCAAAGATTAGTTGCCCAAAGAGCCGAGGGTCCATTTCTGGGTTCTCTATTCTGTTCCATTGGTCGATGTGTCTGNTATAGCTTGAAATCCGGTAACTTGATGCCCCCAGCTTTGTTTTTCCTTTTCAACAATTCCTTGGCGATTCAGGGCCTTTTCTGGTTCCACACAAATTTATGGGCTGTTTGTTCCAGTTCTTTGAAAAATGTCATTGGTATTTTGATTGGGATGGCATTGAAAGTGTAGATTGCTCTGGGTAGCATGGACATTTTAACTATGTTAATTCTTCCAATCCATGAGCATGGAATATTTTTCCATCTTTTTGTGTCTTCTTCAATATCTTTCAAGAGTGATTTGTAGTTTCTAGAATATAGATCCTTTACATCTCTGGTTAAGTTAATTCTGAGATAACATATGATTTTTGGTGCTCAACATTCGCTAACCGATCAGTGTGATAGATCATATCAACAAGAATACAGTCAAGAACCATATGATCATCTCAATTGATGGAGAAAAAGCATTTGACAAAATACAGCATCCTTTCCTGATTAAAACACTTCAGAATGTAGGGATAGAGGGTACATTCATCAATGTCATAAAAACCATCTATGAAAAGCCTACATCAAATATCATTCTCAATGGAGAAAAACTGGAAGCCTTTCCCTTAAGATCACGAACAAGACAAGGATGCCCACTTTCGCCATTATTATTCAACATAGTACTAGAAGTCCTTGCAGCAGCAATCAGACGACAAAAAGGGATCAAAGGTATCCACTTCATCAAAGAAGTCAAACTGTCTCTCTTCGCAGATGACATGATACTCTATATGGAAAACCGAAAAGACTCCAGCCCCAAACTACTAGAAGTTATAGAGCAATTCAGTAATGTGGCAGGATACAAAATCAATGCTCAGATATCAGTTGCATTTCTATACACGAACAATGAGACTGAAGAAAGAGAAATTAGTGAATCCATTCCATTTACAATAGCACCAAAAATCATAAGAGCAGCATTTCTACTCACTGAGCCGGCCAGGTGCCCCAAGGTCAGATTTTGATTGTAAATTTTCCCTGGCTTAAAAAATTATTTAAAAGTGGATGTGGCTCCCTCACGGTTCAGTCAGTTAAGCATCTGCCTTTGGCTCAGGTCAGGATCCCAGAGGATCATGGGATCAAGCCCCACATCGGGCTCCCTGCTCTGTGGGCAGCCTGCTTCTCCCTCTGACTCTATCGCTCATGAATAAATTAATAATATCTTTTTAAAAAATTATTTGAAAGTGATTCTACATTTTCTATTCTCTAAAGCTATTTCTGTAAGGTTGATTTATCTCTTTGCTTACATATTTGGCACAATTTGTTACTGAAGAGTTTTGTTTTCCAGTGGTTTTTACTCTTGAATTGAATTACTTTATAGTTTATTGATATAGAACCATCTGTACCTTCTATTTGTGGTCTCTTTTTCTTTTTTTTTCCTTTTCTTTCTTTTATTTTTGGTATAATATACTGTTTTAAATAATGTTTTCCTTTTCATTCACATTTTCAAATGTATTTGTTTAACAGAGTCATTGATTTTTAACTTTTGTAAGCTATGGTGTGATGACTCTTTAATTCCTAATAATGGAAATCTGTTATCCTTTTTGGATCACATTTATTTATGAATTTAATTAGTCTTTATCAGATTGTTGGTATACAATAAATCAATAAGTTTGATATTTGTTGATTTTCTTTATTGTATATTTATTATGTCCTTGATAGTGGCTTTTACTTTTAATATTTCTAACCCAATTGCCTTTTAACCTTTAAGTATTTCAGTAAGATTGCTTTTTCCAACTTTTTATTGAAAAAATAGATATAAAATCTACCATCTTAATACGTCTTATGTGTGCAATTCTGTGATATTAAATACATTCATAATATGCTACCATTACCACCACCCATCCCAGAGTTCTTTTCATCTTGCAAATCTGAAATTTTGTACACATTAAACAACAACTCCTTTTACCTCTTTCCCTGCCAGCATCTGGCAACTACCATTTTCCTCCTTGTATTTAAGATCTACCTGCTATCCTTCTTATACCCCATAGAAGTGGAATTATGTATTATTTGTCTTTTTGTGTCTGGCTTATTTAAACTAGCATAATGTCCTCAAGTTTCATCCCTGTTGTAGCATATGTCAGGATTTTCCTCCTTTTTAAGGCAGAATTATACATATGCCATATTTTGCTTATCTATTCATCTGTTGATGGCTTCCACATTTAAGCTATTGTGAACAATGCTGCTATGAACATGGGTGTACAAATGTCTCTTCAATGCCCTCTTTTCACGCCTTTTGGGCATATACTCAGGAGTGGAATTGCTAGGTCATACTGTCATTCTACATCCCTACCAGCAGGGCACAAATACTTCAGTTTCTCCCCATCCTTGCTAACATTTGTGATTTTTTTCCTTTTTTCTTGATAGTAGCCATCCTAATGGCTGTGAGGTGGTATTACAGGTTTTGATTTTACATTTTCCTAGCAATCAATGATTTGGTCATATTTCATGTGCTTATCAGCCATTTGTTTATCTTCTTTGGAGAAATATTCAAGTTCCTCACCCATTTTTATATTGAGTTGTTTGTTTTTCTGTTGTTGAGTCTTAGGAATTTTCTTTGTCTTCTGGATGTTAATCCCTTATCAGTGATATGATTTGCAAATATTGTCTCCTATACTGTGGTTGCCTTTTAATTCTGTCGATGGTGACTTTTAATGCAAATATTAAAAAATATTCAAGAAGTCCAGTATCTATTTTTTCTTTTCTTGCCTGTGCCTTCTGCAAAACATGCAAGCAAGAGATAAATCAACCTTACAGAACTATCTTTTGAGACTAGAAGAGGTAGGATTCACTGTCGAATCATTTTTAAGCCAGAGTAACTTTAAAATATGGTTCTTACAATCACAAATACATGTACATTAACAAAGTATTAGAAAATCAAATCCAGAATATGTATATATCATGTCCGATTTATGTTAATGTGATTTTAAATACTTGACTTTCAAACAATGAGGTTTACTGTGTTAATAGAAATGAGAGGAAATCATATAATCATCTCAGTAAATTCAGAGGAAAAAAAAACCTATTTCTTCAAATTTAATATCCACTGATAAAGAGTACCCTCAGAAAAGTAAGAATGGAATATAACTTTCTTAATTTAATAAAGGTTATGTACATCTGCAAGTGACATGATAGCTAGTGATGGGAAATTGAGAATTTTCCCTCTGAGATCAGGACCACAAAACTCATCATGGTGTTTGAAGTCTTAGTGTAATAAGACAATGAAAAGGAAAATGGAAAACATGTAAGAATTGGGAAAAGTAAAAATATATAATTATTTGAAAATGACATGATTGTGTATGTAGAAAATGGAGACTCATCTACATATACAACAACCCTTTGAGGTGGGTATTATTATAAACACATTTTATGTATTCATATACTTAGGCTTGTAGAGTTTACGTCACCTGCCTCGGATCAGGTAACTAGCATCACCGTGAGGTAAAGCAAACTGAGCCTTTCAGTCTTGAGAGCTTTTCTTTTTATTTACTTTTACTTTATTTTTTCTTTTTCTTTTTCTCTTTCTTTCTTTCTTTTTTTTTTGTCTTCTGAGAATTTCTTTTCTGAGGGATATATAAATATGAGAGGACTCAGTGATTATTATTTTGTTTGCCTCAATATTTATTATCCCAGAGGAAAAAATGCTAGTTTCCTTGGCTTTGGGTTTCATATACTCTAAAAGGGTATAGAGAAGACCCAAGAGTGGAGGCAAAGTGACATATCTTCTGCCCTCCTGTGTGATTATTTTGTAAAAAATAAGAAAGCATGAATTAAGGTAATTTTCATTGTTGTTTTTTTAATTTGTAATGTTGCTTTATCTAGATCCTTGCAGTTATTAAGGATTGTTCTATAATTATGAACATAGGTGGTCAGTAAATTTGGGGGTTTTGGTTGGTTTATGAATTTTGGTCATTTTCTAGAGTTGATGGTGGTCTTCATGGTGTCTTAATAAAAAGCTGGGAAATACTGCATCAGGGATTGCTGGCCTAATGATATTAAAAACTAAAACAGAATTTCTTTCAAACTAGCATGGGTGCCAAATAATTCTTTTACATTTATTCTTATTATTTAATTTGTACTAAATTAATTCTTATTAAATTATTGTAAATAATATAATCATACCAGACTCTGTGTGTGTACTTTCCTGTAGATTAGAAAAATGCCCCTTCCCTGAATTGTAGATTCACTCCTTCCAGTATGTCATTGTTACCAATAATTATGTTCCTTGCAGTTTAAATAAAACACATTAAATTGTTTTAATTATTATATTATTTTGTTTTTTCAATGTGCATCCTTAACTTTGTTATTCCTCAATGTATACCTGATTTCTTTTTATCTCTTTTTATTAGCTTATTGTGTTCTCTAGTGTTTGCAAACTTTTGCATCTGTGTACAATTTGCTATCATAATGAACGAGTTGTTTGTTCTTTTTGCAAGTTTTGTTGGTGTATGTCTACAGAGTATTTGGCTGATTCTCAGAGCAAAAATTTAAACTTCACTGTCCCAAAAATATAGCTACTGAATTATTTATATAAAAAAGCGTTTGTGTTTTTGATTTATAGTTTTCAGAGTGTGACAAAGCATAGTGGATACTTAAGATATTGTTTTAAACTGATGTCCGCATCTTTACCTCCCTATCATCTAAGTTACTAGAACATAACAATGAATAAGGGGTACTTCCTGTTGTAGGCTGTGGCACATTGACATACATCATTTTTACCAGTCTCCAACTGTATGTGTTTCTGGGCTACTGAAACCATTTCTCAGACTCCCTACAGATACATGTTTATATGTATGTAACTTCTAACGTCCAGATCTTCAGTACATATGCACAATTCGGAAGATCTGATAGAAGCAGAGACTGTATGGTCAGCTTTTTCTGCCATTTTTGACTATATTTACTGTTACTGATATGCTTGGTTTTTCGGCAGTAGCTTTTTTTTTTTTAAGAGAGAGTGAGAAAGAGCGTGCGCACCCCATACAGGTCTCCATCACAGGATCCTAAGACCCTAGGATCATGACCTGAGCCAAATTCAAGAGTCTGTGGCTCAACCAGCTGAGCCACCCAGGTGCTCCTCTGGGTGTCTTCTTGATCATGACATTTTCTTAATTACAGATAAAGCAATGATTCCTTAATACCCTGGTTCTGCCATGTGACTCTCAAGTCATTCCTGATATCCTGAGTTATTTCTTCAGCTTTCCAAGAGATTCTTTAAGACATTCACTCCCCTATATAAATTTCGCTCCTTAAATAAGTTATTTCTTTAATTCTTTACCTAAAACAAACCCTTATAGATTCACTATCTGACAGTGTGTGAAATGATACTTAATTCTGAAGAGACTGTGAACTAAATCTTATATTTATGGCAAAACATCAATATCGACAAATCAGAAACTTTTACTCAACATATAGGAACACATCACATTTCACCGTCTCTTAAAGCCTAGATACTGGAGTTACATTATATCCAGCAAGATGTGGTTATCATAAGAGACCCAAAATATCTTGTACCATTTGACCATTTGTGTCACATGAGTCATGATGTCTTTAACTTGTGAATACACACTTATGCATGGTGCCAATTCTCTGCTTAATCAAAAACACAACCTATGAAGTCTTTTTCTTTAATTAAGACCATATTTTAGAACAATTTAAGATTTACAGCAAAATTGAAGGAAGGATACGGAGATTTCCCACAGGCTTCCTGTCCCACACATGTGCAGTCTTCCCATTATCAACATCCTCTACCAAAGTGGTACGTTTGTTACAACTGATGAAGCTACATTGACACATCATCATCCCCCAAAGTTCGTGGTTTACATTACTGTTATCATGGTGTTGTGCATTCTGTGTGTTTAGGCAAATGTATAATGACATGTATCCATTATTATGGTGGTTCTAAAAAAAATAGGCAAACACCAAACTGTCTAAAACAGAAACATTTTGGGGCGCCTGGGTGGCACAGCGGTTAAGCGTCTGCCTTCGGCTCAGGGCGTGATCCCGGCGTTATGGGATTGAGCCCCACATCAGGCTCCTCCGCTATGAGCCTGCTTCCTCCTCTCCCACTCCCCCTGCTTGTGTTCCTCTCTCACTGGCTGTCTCTATCTCTGTCAAATAAATAAATAAATAAAATCTTAAAAAAAACAGAAACTTTTTTTTAATAATAATTTTTATTACGTTATGTTAGTCACCATACAGTACATGCCAAGTTTTTGATGTAAAGTTCCATGATTCATTACTTGTGTATAACACCCAGTGCACCATGCAATACATTTTAAAGCAAGGAATTAGAGAGACTAAATCTTTGGAGTCTGTTTTATTGTTGTATCATTTAAATCAGGTTCTATATTTATATATTTCTAAAGAAAATATAAATAAAACAATTTATCTATTAATTTATTTTTTATTTTCTTATTAGGCAAGAAGATAGAAAATAAGCAAGCAAATACCTGCCTTGGGAAACTCACCAGAAAGAAAAAGAGAAAGAAAGAAAGAATGATTATTCTGTGGTAAGTTTTTGCTCTCTCAGCATCTCTGATGGTCAAAGCCAATAATTAATTTTGCAATGTTTCATTCCTGTGTTCTTACTGTTTATATATATTTTTGTCAGCTCCATCAGTGACCTTGCCCTGCTTTCTTTACATCTCCACTACCACTGTGGAACCTCAACTTTGGATCATTTTAGCTAATTGCACAAACAACTGCAGTAACAGGGAAAAATCATAAAATTCCTCCAGCAGTTTCTTGAATTGCAACATAGTTAGCCCCTCAGAACCTCTTGAGATCCTTTTAGATGAGGCTACTGAGTTTCATTTGTCATTATACAAACGTGGGCTGTTAGTTCTTTAGATCAGAAGAGTTAGCTCAAGGCTATTCCATGTGAACCTTCCAAAGCTGCTAAACTGAATCTCTTACAGATTCAAAATATATGACTGAAAGTTTCACACACGATTTTATTAAAAAAAAAATTTCCACAAGAATAACACATGAAGATCTCTTGGTCTCCCCTCTCCTGCAGCAGAGGGTCCTAGATCACTGGTGGCACAGATCTGCCCAAACTCTTGTGGATTTTATTTCACTTCCTCGTTTACCACCTGCTCAGCTCATCACTGGCTGTCCCAACACTTCATTCGAAGTCTCAAGTCACCTATGATGGTGTCAAAACAACAGAGAATATGTTTTATATTAAAAATATTTAGAAGAATGTTGGGAAATTTGGGGTCATAGACATTCTTACAAAGCTGACATATTGAAATGAGAGCTCTCCAGGTTTTATTAAAATGCCAATTAACCCCTATTGTTGCCAAGGACAACACTCACATGGATTCAGAGTATATTGGTGTCAACAAGCCAGGTTAAAGGAATCAGGAGGGAAGAGCCTGTCTTTTGTCTGGGCTCTGGCTTCCTCTTTCTGTAGAGTGGAAATGGCCCTCAGAGGCACAGGGACAAAGCACATTTTCACCTGATACAGCCTGCTTGGGGAGTTAAAGGGATGGCAGCGTGCCAGGTAGTTCTACAGTAACTTGAGCTTTTGAAGACTTTCTCTTCAGCTGAGAGGTGAAATATTTGTGAAAGAGGAAATGGAAAGGTTTTTTATAAGTGATTTTCTCAGTATCTGTCATTACTGTTATCAAAAGATACATCAACAGCATGTCACCTGCTCAACATGCAAAAT
This sequence comes from Ailuropoda melanoleuca, assembly GCF_002007445.2. NCBI lineage: Eukaryota > Metazoa > Chordata > Mammalia > Carnivora > Ursidae > Ailuropoda > Ailuropoda melanoleuca. The sequence continues at coordinate 54,579,558 of NC_048223.1, forward strand.
AAAGACCCATCTAGGTAGTGGTTAAAGATCTAGCATAAGGAATACTTCAACAAGCATGCTAGCCTAATGGTTCCAATCATTTTATTTACAGCATACATCTATAAGTAAATTATAAATTCCCCAAACACTGATGATGTACAGCTCAGATTCATATTCCTTAGATCAGAGCTCAAGCTAGCCTTGATGAATGAACATGTTTATGTTAAATTTCAAATCCTTCATAGAATAGGAAATTAGTTATTAGTAATTGCAATAGACCAAATGCTAATAGTAACGCAAAACTACCAGTTTAGGTTTACTCAGTATTAGTAAATTACAAATTAGTAATTAGTAAGATATACTATAAATGAACTGCTAGAAAAATAAATGTAAAATAATATATATAGTAAAGTCCCCAATTGTTATTAGATCAACAGATACAAATCACTTGGTCAAATTGCTATAAAAGTTTCTAAATCTTTACTCTCAATTTCTGAATTCATCTCTTTGTGGGCCAGGTTACTTAATTCAATGTTACGCAAGTGTTCCGGATAACTTAAAAAAAAAAAATCTGTCAGGATAGTAGTATTGTCCCTTCTTCCATGCATGATTTTAGTTGAATCTTCTCTCTGTTGTCTCGGTCAGTCTGGATATAGGATTGTCAATTTTTGACGGCAGTATCTTTTGGAAGAGCCAGCTTTGGTTTTGTTGCTTTTCTGTATTGTTTTCCTGTTCTCCATTTCTACCATAATCCTTATTATTCTATTTCTATCCTTACTTTGAGTTTGTTTTGCTTTTCTTTTCCTGTTTTGGTAGAACCAATATGTCATTTGACTTTAATTTTTTCCACAGACTTCAGTTTTAACTAGTGGAAATTATCCATTTTTTCCCCTTTTTCCCCTGGAAATAATTTATTACAGTATGAAATATGGGTGCAATTTCATGTTTAACCTAAGGATATACAATTGTTAGAACTCTTTATCAAAACATCGTTCTTTAACCACTGACCGAACTTGCCACCTATGTCATACATATATTGATGGTTATGCTTCCAGTTTTTCTTTAAGCTTTTTTTTTAACCTATTTATATCTCGCTGTGCCAATATCATATTGTTTAAACTATTATAGTTTTAAAATATGTCTTGATTACTGGTAGAACAAGACCTTCTGTCTTGTTCTTGGCAATTGTTTGCTTTTAGAATTATCTTGACAAATTGTACACAAAAATCTCCTGGGATTGTGATTCAGATTTTAATTTAATTTATATATACTTCTGTAGAGAATTTATATATGACATGTGTGTTCCATGAAACCCATGAAAATTTCATATCACTCAATTTATTTAATTTTGTTTACTAAGTTTTGATATTCGAAATTATATCCACAAAATTTTATATCTCCTTTGTTAGGTTAATTTCCAAGAAAATCTATTCATATGGATTGCTGCTATTTTAAATGATAAATCTTTTAAAATTTAATTTTCTAATTGTACATGGCCGGTATATAGGAATGCAATTAAATTTTGTGAATATCATTTCCAGCCACTTTTCCAATCTTTCTTATTAATTTAATATTCTACATGTGTATTCCTTTGTATTTCCTATAGACACAAAAATACCTGCAAATATCGACAATTTTGTTCCTTGCTTTGCAGTCTTTGTGTCTTTCCCCCCCCCTTCTTACTTCATGTTTAGAACTCCCAGTACAATGATGAGTAGAATTGGTAAAAGTGGGCATTTTTGTCTTGTTGATGATCTTAGTGTTGTTAGTTTTATTTGTGTTTGCTAAAAGTTTATAATAATAATGATGATAACTATCATAAATATTAATATTCATGATTAGATATTGAATGCTATCAAATGCTTTTTCTTAAAAGATTAATTTTGTTCTGGTAGGCGACTTGTTAAATGGCACCCATTGACCACTATTTCCTAATATTCATAGCTTCATGTAATCCCCTTGAGTTTGGGCTTAAAGGAATGAATAGAAGACGGAAATTTTGATAGGATGTCAGGATGTCTATTTTTCAAAATTAGGTTACAAACAGCCTCTAGCTTCCAGTTTGCACTTCCTCACTTAGAGCCAGATGTTATGCTATGAGCTACTCTATAGAGATGCTTTTCATCTGCTTGCTGTAAGAGGAAAAAATGGGCTGTGGTAAAGATATTCATGAATTCTGGGTAGTGTTCAATAGCTTTTTGTTTAATCAGAGATTGAAAGGAAGACGATCAAATGATTTGTGACTAATGAATTCAGAAGAAGCATGTGAATTCCTCTATGGAAGTTGGCATGTGCATAATGGCATGTGGGGTGGGTCTCATATCAACTCACTAGAAAGCATCCACCAGATAAGAATAACCTGAACAGGCAGATCAATAGCATGACTGAGCCAGCATATATTACCACACTTCTGTTTACGGTTTTCGTTTATGCATTCTAGGGCTTGTGCAATGACCCTATAATTGATCTACCTACATCCATGATGGGTAAAGTTGTCAGCATAATAGACCAATGTTGAGCCATTAAATGGTACCACCCTTTGAAGAGTCTAATTAACCAATTCAATGAAAGTTTATTTCATCGGAAAATTTTAGTTCTGGACAAAGAAGTAACTAATCTTTGAGATTTATATCTATTCTTGGCGTGATTTGCTTTTGCAGTGTCTCAGCAGCACAATTACCCAAGTGTTGTATTTCTTATCATTGGATCCTGCATGATGTCACTCTTACCAAGGGACTTGTAGGAATACGCATGTGTCAATGAATCCACATTGAATTCTCTGGTTTTATCTCTAAAGCAGAAAACTGAATACAACATCAGAATGCTTAGTTAAACTATCAGCTTGGGGATGATGCCCTGACGGTTTAGGATATTATTCTTCAATATGTGATATATACGTTGAACCAATGACCGTTCACAAAATTTCATGGGTCCTGAATCCCAGGGGTGAAAGTAAGGATGGACCCCTTTCAGCAACACACCCAGTGAAACATTAGGGGAATTTGTTCTGCCCAAATTTATAATAAGTTCTGCTATTTCCACATGGGATGCTTTCCCAATGCCTAGAGTAAGGGAATTGTTAAATCTAACGTATACTACCTCGGTAGTTATTTTAAGCTATTCCTCCGTAGAAGCAGGAGAAAAAAGGAATTACTATACTTTACCTTCATAGGGTTGTAACTATACTTGAAGGCAAAGAAGAGTGTTTCTATACTAAAAACGGAATTGACAACTACCATGGTCCTACAAGGCAGAATAACCATGGGTTTAGACCACAAAGGAAGAAGATCTGGGTACGCTACTTGATAAGCAACTTAAACCAGCAGATATGCCAGGATAAGAGCAATGGGATAGACAGTAGAGGAGGGAAGTTATGAATCTTACTTACATTCTCAAGATCACCTTCAATAGCAGGAACCTTAGCTTCTTCCACTCATCTTACTGTTGCGATTAATTATTTTTAATTGTGACATGCTGACCTTTGGAAAATCAGTGAAAGGACAGAGTATTCCTAACATGGGGCATGGATGTACAAAGTGGTATGCAGTGGTAACAGACATTGTCAGTGCCCTGCTCTATCCCTTCCACCTTCACCTTTAACCTGTCAAAAGCTGCTTAATGTAGTCACATGTGGATTATTGCTGCAGAATTTTTATCTGGCTCCAGAGAGACCCTGGCAACCTGTACAGGTCAACCTGAAAACACCAGCAACTTAATGCTTTCGGAAGAACTGCTAAACCAAGGATAGGCAAGGATTTGGTGGATAACTATGTCTGTTTCCTCATACCCTGGTTGAGGCCGCTGCAAGCCATAGTGGACACTGTTTCCCAGAATTGACCAGTTTGATTGAACTCCAGTTGCCCGAATGTTGTGAGTGTCTTGACAGCACAGGTTTCCCCGGCTTCCCTCTCTTTCCCACCTCAATTTCCTTACCGCATTATCAGTGATTCCCAGGATGATGTGCTAGGTACACATCCTGTACTCTAACCATTTACTTATGGTCCATCTCTAGATGATCTAAAACTAAGGAACATCTATCACGGATTCCTAGAAGTCTGTGACTTAAAATTGAAAAAAATAAATTTCTTGCTATTTTTCCTTTTTTTTTCACATACTATTTGTACTAGGAATGGTAAGGCAGAGCACTGCATACTGTTTTCATATTGTGGTATTGCACACAACTAACTTTGGGCAAACATGCAATTGAGTGCTTTAGTGTAACTTATTTAAGCACAAAATTTGCCTTCATGCAGACATCCTAAAAGTCTGTCTATAAAACTATGTTTAAAATTTTATTTTTAGCTAATCATACTTTTTCATGATTTAAAATATTAAAAACTGCCATCTCAGCTATTTCAAGATTTGAACTACCAAGAGTACATTTTTTTAATAGCCGTAGTATCTTTCTACTTGCCTCAGCAAGCTTTTTAAAAATTTATAAATGGTCAAATTGTAATGATTTCTTATAAACTCATAGGAAGTAAGTTGGGGGGGTTTCCTTTGATAGTGGCTGCCTACTGACAATTTTTGATAGCATTACTATGACTTCTTAAAATTTGACCTCCTTGGAAAATTCTGCTGCAAGTGTTTTTCTTTAGTGCTATCTGCTTAGGATTGGTTTGCTGATTCCTTCAGTTTCTATCTTTAATTATTTCACTGTAAGACTTCAAAAAAGATAATGATAATAATAATAATAATAATTAATAATGTAATCAGGCTTGAAATGTCACTTTTTTCTCCCAAAGATAAGAACTACTCTGATATTAAACACCATAGATTGATTTTTGCCTGTTTATTTATCTTTTAATTTAGAAAAATGAATTTAATGGTAGATATCATTTTGTGCTGATTTCTTTTGGTCAACATGATGTTTGTGAAATTTATCTTCACGTTCAGCAGTTTTCTCATTTTCATTGCTCTAAACTATCCTATCACCCACTTAAAATATTTGTCCTTTCTATTGTGAGTAGACATTGGAGCTTTTCTACATTGTGCTGATTACAAACAATGCTGCTGTAAACAGTCTTGTACATGTGTGGTAGATCGAGTATGCATGCATATTTGTTGGATGAATGCCTAAAGTAAAATTGTTAAGCACATAATCAAGTTAAATAGAAATGTAAAACATTTTCCCAATGTGCATTAATTTGCACCTCTACTCATATGAAAACTTTCCAATTGTTCTATACCCGCTCCCTCAACATGTGACACTGTCAATAGTTTTAACATGTGCCTATCTTGCAGGTATGTGATAGAAACTATTTTGACTTCCTTGCACTTCTCTGATCACTCATGATTTTGAGCATATGGATATCGTCTTTTATGAAGTGGCTGTTCAAGGCCTTTGCCCATTTTTATACTGAGTAGTCTGTCCTTTTCTCATTGGCTTGTCAGCAAACGCAAGAACCAAATCTGGCCAACTGCCTGGTTCTTGTGTGTGTGTGTGTGTGTGTGTGTGTGTGTGTGTGTGTGTCCCATGAGCTAAAAATGGTCCCTTATTTTTAAATAGTTAAGTGTCTTGTAAAAGTGCCTATATGATATCCGTGGATGCCACTTGGCCCCAAAGCATAAGACATTTGTTCTTTTGCCCTGTAAAAAAAAGTTTGCTGATCTTGAATCTGGAACATGGCATTATCCTGAAGTGAAGTTTTATTTTTCTCCACCTGGTTATCCAATTGACCCAGCAATATTTATTAAAAGGACTGTCATTTCCTTACTGCTCTTCACAGTCATGTTGTCAAAAATAAAATCTAGTGACTGTATATGTGCATCTGTGTTTTTGAATTCTCTGTTAAGTTCTATAGTTCGATTTGTCTATATTTGTACCAATATCACACTGTACTAATTAATGCCATTATAATAAATCATAACATCTGGTAAAATAGGTCCTCAACTTTAAAAATTTTCTTCAAAGTTGTTTAGGCTGAATTTGTTGCTTTGAATTTTAATAGCAAAAATTTATAATTAGCTTATAAATTTTGACAAATCCTGTTAGGATTTTGATTGAGATCATACTGAATCCATAGGTCAATCGGAGGAAAACTGATAATTCTACAATATTGAAACATCTAATTTAGGTACAGGATGCATTGCTTTATTTATTTAAAATCACTTTAGCTTTTCCCACTAATTTTTAAATTATGCTTTTGTTATGTTTCTTCCCACATAGTTCATATTTGATGCCTCTGTAAATGATACTTAAGTTCTTTTTCATTTTCCAATTTTTCCTAATAGAGAACTTATTTTTGTATACAGATATGGTTTCATGATAAACTCTTCTGTTATATTTAATATTTTATATATAGATTTTATATTTTTCTACATATATGATTCCATTATCTGTGAAAGTGACACTATTAATGTCTCCTTTTCATTCTTAATATTTTTCCTTTGTCTTTCATTACACTGGTGAGTACCTGAAGTAAAATATTGAACAGCAATGGTAGTGTCCTTTCTTATTGAATATTAAACTCAGAAATTAAAGCTTTAAATCTTTCAGTACTAAACTTATCCTGTACTTTATTTTTTGAAGATGATCTCTTAGTGAACTTGAATATTTCTTTCATCTATTCTCATACTGTTTGAATTATCAGTAAAGGTGGGTTTAAATTTATGCTCAAATTCATGGGATGCTATGGGCTTCACTCATCACCAAGTTTATGTAGCTTTAAGAAATAGTAAAGAGAGAAAACACAGATGCATCGTGATAACATAGCAGAGGATTCTTGATTCCCATGTGCAGCTTCCAATTTCCTGAAACTATACTGTGCTTAGGGATCACATTGTCAATGTAGATGGCTCTGAGTGGATATCAACCACCTCAGCTCAGGAAAGGCATCAGATCTGTGGTCTCTTCAGCTTTTATTCATTGCTAAATACAAAGCCCCACATCGGCATGCTACTTGTTTCCAGTTTTCTGGGTAGCCGCACCTTGTCAATAAGACATCACTCAATAAACAATCTCTGTCATCACATAGCAAATTCATCAGGACCCTCATTTACTTTTGTTCCAACACATTTCTTAAGTTATCTTTGAAGGAGGAGTTCTCTAAAGCTAGAGGAAAGGCTGTGGAAAGGCCAATAACACCATTCCTTTCCCATATATTCTTAATTTTCTAAAAGTTTTGAGCTGTTTCATTTCCAGACACCAATAATGAAGCAGCAGAAAAAGAAATTAAGAAAACAATCCCATTTACAGTTGCACCAAAAACAACAAGATACCTAGGAATAAACCTAACCAAAGAGGTGAAAGACCTGTATTCTGCAAACTATAAAACACTGATGAAAGTTTGAAGATGGCATGAAAAAATGGAAAGACATTCCATGCTCATGGATTGGAGAAGTAAATAATGTTAAAATGTCTATGCACCCAAAGCAATCTACACATTTAATACTATCCCTATCAAAATACTAACAGCATTTTTCACAGAGCTAGAATAAATAATCCCAAACTTTGTATGGAACCACAAAAGACTCCCAATAGCCAAAGCAGCCTTGAAAAAGAAAAACAAAGCTAGAGACATCACAATTCCAGACTTCAAGTTATATTACAAAGCTATAGTGATCAAGGCAGTGTGCTATTGACACAAAAATAGACACATAGATCAATAGAACAGAATAGAAAACCCCCAGAATAGGAATGAACTCACAGCTATATGGTCAATTAACCTTCAACAAAGCAGGAAAGAATATCCAATGGGAAAAAGACAGTCTCTTCAGCAAATGCTGCTGGGAAAACTGGACAGCAACATGCTGAGGAATGAAACTGGAGGGACACCTGGGTGGCTCAGTTGGTTAAGCATCTGCCTTTGGCTTCAGGTCGTGACCCCAGAGTCCTGGGATTGAGTCCCGCATCGGACTCCCCACAGCCAATCTCCCTCTGCCTGTTGCCCCCCCTGCTTGTATGAGCCCTCTCTCTTTCTCTCTGACAAATAAATAAAATCTTTAAAAAAAGAAAGAGTGAAACTGGGCCACTTTCTTATACCGTACACAAAAATAACTTCAAAAAGGATCGAAGACCTAAAAATCCTAAAACCATAAAAATCCTAGAAAAGAACACAGGCAGTAACTTCTTTGATAACTTCTAACTAGATATGTCTTCTGAGGCAAGGGAAACAAAAGCAAAAATGAATTATTGGGAATCAATCAAAATAAAAACCTTCCACACAGCAAAGGAAACAATTGACAAAATTAAAAGGCAGGTATGGAATGGAAGAAGATGTTTGCAAATGACATATCTGATAAAGGGTTAATATCTAAATATATATAAAGAACTTATAAAACTCAACACCCAAAAAAATAACCCAATCAATAAATGGGCAGAAGATATGAACAGACATTTTCCCAAGGAAGACATACAAATGGCCAATAGACACATGAGAAGATGCTCAATATCATTGATCATCAGGGAAATACACATCAAAACTACAATGTGATATCACCTCGTACCTGTCAGAATGTCTAAAATCAACAATACAAAACATAACAGGTGTTAGCAAGGATGTGGAGAAAGGGGAACCCTCTTGCCCTGTTGGTGGGAATCCAAACTAGTGCACCACTCTGGAAAACAGTATGGAGGTTCCTCAAAAAGTTAAGAATAAAAAAAAATTAATTTGAAAGTAGGATTACCCTAGGGGTGCCTGGGTGGCTCCATCTGTAAAGCATCCAACTCTTGGTTTTGGCTCAGGTCATGATCTCAGTGTTGTGAGACTGAGTGCCACATGGGGCTACCTTCTCACCACTGAGTCTGCTTGAGATTCCCTCTTCCTCACTGTCTTCCTCCCTCCACTCATGCTCTCTCTCTCTAAAATAAATAAATAAATAAATAAATAAATAAATAAATAAATAAAATCGTTTAAAAAATAGAACTACCCTATAATCTTGTAATGGCACTACTAAGTACCCAAAGAATGCAAAAACGCTAATTCAAAGGGATACATGCACCCCAATGTTTATAGCAACATTATCAACAACAGCCAAATTGTGGAAACAGCCCAAGTGTCCATCAACTGATGAATGGATAAAGAAGATGTGGTGTATACACACACACACACACACGTATACATATACATAGAATGGAATATTACTCTTCCATCAAAGAGAATAAAATCTTACCATTTGCAATGACATGGATGGAGCTAAAGAGTATTATGCTAAGTGAAATAAATCGGTCAGAGAAAGACAAATACCATATGATTTCACCCATTTGTGGAATTTAAGAAACAAAATAAATGAGCAAGGGGGAGGAAGAGAAGAAAACCAAGAAACAGGTTTTTTTTTCTTAAAGATTTTATTTATTTGAGAGAGACAGCAAGAGAGGGAACACAAGCAGGGGGAGCTGGAGAGGGAGAAGCAAGTTCTCCGCTGAGCAAGGAGCCTGACACAGGGCTCCATCCCAGGACCCTGGGATCATGACCTGAGCCGAATGCAGACGCTTAATGACTGAGCTACCCAGGTGTCCCTAGAAATAGACTTTTAAATACAGAGAACACACTGATGGCTACCAGAGGGGAAGTGGATGGGGGGATCGGGGAAATAGGTGACGGGGATGAAGGAGGGCCCTTGTGATGAACATCAGATTTGCATGGAAGCATTGAATCACTATATTGTACACCTGAAACTAATATTACACTGTATATTAACTAACTGGAATTTAAATATAAACTTAAATAAATAGAAGTTTTGAGCTTACATAGATATTTAACTTCATCAAATACTTTTCTTTTTTTTACATCTTACTGATATGAGTAGAAAACTTTAAAAAAATCTTTTTTTCTCACTTTGGTGATTTACAATGAAGAATCCTGGAATTCTAAATCTAGATTGGCTTTGTGAAATAAGTTCAAATTAGTTATAACATATTATCTTTTTTCATATATTTCTGTACTATGTTTTCTGACATTTTGTTAAGGGTTTTTGCATTAGTGTTTTTGAATAAGATTAGCCTATACTTTTACCTTCTTGTTATCTGTTTGTCATATTTTGTTATTGCAACCTCATTCAATTGAATAGGAAATTGAGTTTACACAAAGAGTTGAAATTGTCAACATAGAATTATGTGAATTATAGATCTTATCCAACACCAAATCTTATTATTGATTAAAAGAATTTTGGCAAATGCCAAGCATATATTATATATTCTTTTCCTGAAGTTGTCCAAATCATTTGACATAGCTCCACAGTGTGTTCCCTTTCTTTTATACTAGGATGTGTTTTGATTATGAAATAACAATCAAGTTTTGAAATGCATGAGGAAACATTACACATGAAAGGAAACCACTTTGGATTAAGAACACTTCCCATTTATGTTCATTAATTATATAAGTATCCCTCATTTTTCATCTGGTCACCCCACATAATTACAAAATATGTGTAAGAAATATGAAGAATATTTAGAGCACTCTTAAAACAACAATAAAAAAATACAAATAGGCAAAAGATACAAAAAAACACTTCACAAAAGAAGATATGCAGGTTCCAAACGCATTTATGAAGAAATGCTCAGTTTTATTTATCATTAGGGAAATGCAAATAAGGACCCAAATGAGATTGATTCTATACAACTTATTGGACTGGGAAGGGGTTAGTTATAATGTAAGTAATTGTGAGGATAAGGCACAGCAGGAACGCTCATTCATTTTTATTTTTATTTTATTTTTATTTTTTTTTATTTTTTTATTATATTATGTTAATCACCATACAGTACATCCCCGGATTCTGATGTAAAGTTTGATGCTTCA
>NC_048223.1:54590375-54659341 GCF_002007445.2 Ailuropoda melanoleuca
CAGGTGGCCCGCCAGCCGCCCTGCGCGCGCGCTCCTGGAGCTCGCGTTCTAAGTCTGCTGTCTTGCGGGTGTCGTCCGCGAGTCCGCCTGCTCCCCCATGCAGGTGGCCCGCCAACTGCCAGCCGTCCCGCGTGCGCTCCCGGAGCTCCCTTTCTCAGTCTGCTGTCTCAAGCGTGTGGGTCCGTGGTCTGTCTGCTCCCCCATGCAGGTGGCTACCGCTTCCCGGCACCCTGACACGGCGGCTCCCTCCCCCTCTGTTTAGCTTCCGATATCTGTGCGCGGTTTCACGGCTCCCCGCTTCGTACCTCGATACTCAGCGCTGGAGATGTTCATTTGTAGAGATCCAGATGTATCTTCCTGCGTCTCAGGCTGATTCCGTGGATGTTCCTGCTGGTCTGGTACCTATCCAGCTCAACTCAGGGGACTGGCTGAAAAAGGGGTCCCCTGCTCCCCCGCCATCTTAACCTCGACCCTCATTCATTTTTAGGTAAGAACATGAAATGCCATTCTGGAAAGCACTTTGACAGGTTTTTGTTTGTTTGTTTGTTTGTTTTAGTAATATTAAACACAGACTTTCAACTAAATCAACCAAAAACTTCCCAGCTATTAACCAAGTGAACATGTTCATATTAAAATCTGTGCATGAGTGTTTATAGCAGCTTTATTCATTATCAAGATCAAGAAACAACCAAGATATCCTTCAAGGGATACATAGATAAGTCAACTGTGGAACATCTGTGCACTGAAATTCTACTCAGAAGTTTTAAATGGGACAAGCTATGTTCTCACATATCAACATTTATGAAATTAAACGCATATTGTTAAGGGAAACTCGGGCCCAGAAATCTGTATATCATATATTTCCATTTATAAAACACTCTGTATAGGACAAAATGTAGAGATGGAAAATAGATCCGTGTTTGCCAGAATGTGCAATATGGTAGGGGCTTAGTATTAACATGCCACACAGTGGAATTATTAGTGACAAAGTTGTTCTGTAAGAAATGAAGTGTGTGGATACATGACTATGCATTTGTCAACCCCGTAGAACTCAATACCACAAAGGATAAATCTGGCTCTATTCAAAATGACAACAACAGGGGCGCCTGGGTAGCGCAGTCGTTAAGCGTCTGCCTTCGGCTCAGGGCGTGATCCCGGCGTTATGGGATCGAGTCCAGCATCAGGCTCCTCCGCTATGAGCTTGCTTCTTCCTCTCCCACTCCCCTGCTGTGTTCCCTCTCTCGCTGGCTGTCTCTATCTCTGTCACATAAATAAAAAATAAGATCTTTAAAAAAAAAAACAACAAAATGACAACAACAGAAGAGGATGTCAGAAGATCACAGGGTGTAATACAGACTGTGACAAGCGAATCTATCTGTATTATAAATGTGTGATGTAACCTCACTGAAGGAGTGGGACAAGAACTAACAGAAGTAGCTTCAGAAAGTTGGTATCTTTGACTAGATACAATACTGCTGAAGATAAAGATAACTGTACTTTAACATTATGCACTAGTTGGTATATTTGTTTCTCACGGGGATGTAAGTGAGCAACAGTTTGAACTGCCTTACAAAATAGAGATTGTGTGTCTGCATTGGATAATATATATATTTTCTACCTTTCCTCCAAGAGTGCCTACAGGCTATGACATCCAAGTAGCAACAACCACACCCAGAGTCCAGATCTTGATTTCTAAATATTATTCTTGAAAAAGAAACTAGGATTCCTTGGGGTAAGCTAATTCTAAGGCTGATGGCAAAAAAATACAAGATGAGCTTGGGGAATCTTACAGTGCTAGAAATTAGGGAAGTGCTCAAAAACAGAAAGATGTCAAAAGACACAGGAGGCAGCGTGCAATGGTTTCTGAGTACTAAAATTGGAAGAATGTAGCAAAATAAATAATGATAATATTAGATTATAGCACAAATAACAACAAATATGAATAAATTAATAATGACACAAATTAAAGAATAAATAAAAAACCTGAGAAGAAAGACAAATAATCCTAACAGATAAAATCCAAATAGTATGTATGATAAAGTTACAGTGGAGAAGCCTGGCGTACAGCTAATACCTTCACCAAATCATCAGAGTTAACATTGCAGATAATCGAACAATAGACTTTGGCCTTCTAAAAGGATGCATTGAGACATAATTAGCATCTTCTCTGGCATGTCTACCGAATGTGCATATCTGAATTTAATCATAAGGAAACATCCAACAAATCCAAATTGAAGAGAGTTTTGACTAACCAGGACTGTTGGATAATTTCAATGCCATGAAACAAAGACTGGTGCTGTTCTGGATTGAAGAAAACAAGAGACATGACACCTGAATGCAACTGCATGGTCTTGTTGTTTTCTTTTGCTCTAATAAAGCTTCCTATAAAAGGTGGAGAAATTGGAATAAAGTCTATGGATTAGGTGATATATATTAACAATACTCATCTCTAGATTTTGATAATCGTAATTTTTTTGCATAACAGAATATCTTACTTTTGGTAAAGTATTTAAGCATATATTTGCATCACAATTTCCCCTTATTCTACTGTAGTTTAGAAAAATTAATTTTACATGAGAAAAAGAGAGAGAAAAAGAACCTTTGTGGGGAGATTTTAAAAGAAATTCATTTATTCTTTTTTGGATCACCTAATTTTTAAATTCAATCAATATTCAATCTGTTTGGTATTTTTTTTCCTATAAACTTATTCATTTTGCCTAATTTTTGAGATTTACTTGGAAAAACTCTTCCCTAGCATTTTAATTTTAGACATATCTATAATTATGCAGCAACTTTGTATGCTCAAGTGTGTTCATTAATTAGTTCATGTCCATATGTACTGCATTATATTTTTATCTGGGGATCAAAGCTTTGAACCTCAATTTGTAATCTCTTGCATTTGAAAAGCATACCTGTCTAGTCACTTCATCAGCCTCTCACACAGAAACGCCTTTAATAAATTATGTTTGATGATTATGTCACTAAGGAGAATGGCTTTTTCTACTTTATGTGACTCAGGCTATTGATTGTGTACTTTTGAATATAAATTTCTCTGTCTAGTCAGCACAATTTCAGAAATATCGTTCGTCAACTCAGAGGTGAATTTACAAAGCCCTTTGACATTTCATAAGTATAGTCAAATTATTTGCACATCATGTTTATTTTTGAGCAGTGTAGCATTTGCAAACATGTAAACTAAACAAAAGATTTCAAAATATCAATTTTTTAATATATTTCTACATTTTTAAAATGACTGATCATAAGCACTATTTTATTTTTGGTCAAAATTAAGGTATACTGAACATTTTTAATTGTCCAAAAACATTTGGAGTCTTGGAGTTTATCTAGAAAATACTTGTATCTTGATCATTTCTGGAACTTATAGTGTTACTCTACTCTGTATAGGTTAAAATGTATCATAGATATTATATCCAATTCTATAATTGGATATAGTGTGTGTGTGTATATATATATATATATATATATATATATACATATATATTTTCTATGTCTCTGCTGAAAGCAGCTACAGGCTGTGACATACCCAGAGTCTAGGTCTTGATTTCTAAATGCTATTCTCAGAAAAACCAGGATTAATTGCAGAAATGGCTATCCCTAGGTCTGATGGCAAGAAAATACAAGATGAGTGATTTCAGACATCCCCTGGTGTTCTTGGGACATGAGATATATCCTGCAGGCAAGGGAGGGCTAGTGTAATTATATCTTTTTTAACTATGAAAAACTATAGCATGATTCAGAATAAAACCTATACAAATTACATTCAAAAAGATCCTCTTACCTCTCTTTTATCCTTCCTCCTATATGTAAGTATTTTAAACTGTTTTTGGTTTCTTTTCATTTTTCCTTTCAGACAACAATATTTATACACACATACTTATGTACAACTTATTTTCTACACCAGAGTCCATTATAGGCACTCTTCTGAATATCATTTTGCTTTGGTTGATGACATATGGTGGAAATAATGTGTAGCAGTATTTATTTCTTTTGGTAACTGCATGACAATATATTACATGAATGTATCATGTCTATTCAACTGTTTCCCTATGGGCAAGTGGGTTCTTTCAAGACTTTTGCTATTCCAGCAGTGTTTCAGAGAATATCTATGTTCATTAATCACTTCATATTTGTGCCAGAAAAGTTGGAATAGTTTGCTGGAAGTGGGGTTTCTTGATCAAAGGGTAAATTCTTAAATAATTCTGCTGGAATATGCCAAGCTCTCTTCCAAAGACATTGTTACATTTTGCATTGGTTGTTACAAATGCATAAGAATGCTATTTATCCACAGCCTCATCAACTGTATATATTTTCAAAATTTCAGATTTTTACTTATTTTTTTAAAGATTTTATTTATATATCAGAGAGAGAGAGAGAGAGTGAGAGGGAGAGAGATCACAAGCAGAGGGCAAAAGGTAGAGGGAGAAGGAGAAGCAGACTCCCTGCCGAGCAGGGACCCCCGATGCAGGACTTGATGCCAGGACCCTGGGATTAGACCTGAGCCGAAGGCAGACACTTAACAGACTGAGCCACCCAGATGCCCACAATTTCAGATTTTTAAATTAGGAATTGTAATTAATGATAGTAGTAATTACATTTGCCTTACTATGAATGAAATTGAACTTCTTCTCAAATGTTTAAGCATCATTTGTGTTTCTTCTTTTTGTCTGCTCATATCTTTCTCTGAATTTCCATTGGGTCGTTGCTTCTTCTCAATTTTTAGAAAATCTATCAGTCAGGGCACAGTCACTTTGGCTTATAATCCAGTACTATGTTATTTATTTTGTTGCTCAAATTGTCGCAACTTCCATCTTTAGAAGATTTTTTAGGTTGGTTTCTCTGTCCTTTTGATATATCCCATCATCTTGTTTTAAGAACATTTCCTTATTTGTTGGCAAAATAAGATATCCCAGGCTTATCCTCTATGTTTCCTGCCCCAACCATAGGATCAAGAAATCCTAGCTCAAGGATATTGATTTTTTTTTCTTTCTTTAATTGTAGGATGGTGATAGAAACCAAAATCTGGGAGCTGGGTGTGCTCATTGTTACTGTGGTACTGTTGCTACTCTAGACACTGTTAGAGGATGAGGGGAGACAAGGACTTTCATTCATTGTTGGTGGGAATGCAAAATGATAAACCTACCTTGGAAGGCAGTTTGACGGTTTCTTACACAACTAAATATAGTATTACCACATGATCTATCACTTACTCATATTGGTCTTTACCCAAAGGAGATGAAAATGTATATCCAAGTGAAAGTCTGTACACAGATGTTTATAGCAACTTTATTTATAATTGCCAAAACTTGGAAGAAAGCTAGAAGTGCTTCAGTAGGTGAATGGATAAGTAAATTGTGACACATCCAATGGGATATTATTCAGCACTAAAAAGAAATGAGTTATCAAATCATGAAAAGACATGGAGAAATCTTAAATGAAACCAGCAGAGCAGTTTCCAAAGATGGAATCTTAAATTCCATCTAAATGGAATAGTCAAATCTGAAAAGGCTGTGTGATTCCAATTAAATGGTATTCTGGAAAAGGCAGAACCATGGAGAAAGTAAAAATATCAATGGCTACCAGGGTTTAGGGAGGAAGGAGGAATGAGCAGATGGAGCACATAAGATTTTTACAGTAGAGCTATTCTGTAAGATATCATTATGATGGATACATATCACTGTATATTTATCCAAATCCATAAAATGTAGACTGCAAAGAGTCAACTGTAACATAAATTATGGGCTTTGGGTGATTATGATGTGTCAGGGCCAATTTATGGATTATAACAAATGTACCACCCTGGTAAAGAATGTTGATAATGGGAGAAACTGTACATGTGTGGGGACAAGAGGTGTACATGGGAAATCTCTATATTGTCTCCTCAATTTTGTTGTGCACTTTAAACTGCTCTAAAAATATAATGTTTAACAAAAACAAGCAACAAAGAGGAAATCAGGTAATCAGACCTTTAATTTGAACTTTTATATTTATCTGGCTAGGAGTTTGGCTGAGTTTAATGCAGCTATATGTGCCAAGAACTTCAATATCTGCTGGTGTTCTTGCTTCCCTCCCTCCACCCTTTGGCTTTATTTCTCCACAAAGAGTCTTCACCTTGAATATCATTCAATTTTAATTTGCTATTTCTATACTGGAGGGTTGTTGCTTGCTGGTAGCAGGGTGAGGGGTGGAGTGTCCAATCAGCTCCTGATTAAATCAGTATTTAGTGGGTCTCTGTTTCTGAGGTGTGGCCTTTCAAAGTATTTTTGATCCTTCTGGAGTATATATTTTTCCTGGTCTCTGTTCCTTTCATTAATATAGCACATTCTAGATATTTCCATCATAGCACCTGTAACACCTTGAGTGATTTTCATATTGGACTCACCTAAGACTGTCAGCCACTTCAAATCTGAGCTATATCTAATGTATTGTTATGACCGCTTGATTTTTATAAGATGTCAATAATATGTACTCACTAAATATTTTTATTTTTTATTTTTTTGTCATAAAGTTTTTTTATTATATTATGTTAGTCACCATACAGTACATCCCTGGTTTTTGATGTAAAGTTCAATGATTCATTAGTTGCGTATAACACCCAGTGCACCATGCAATATGTGCCCTCCTTACTACCTATCACCAGCCTATCCCATTCCCCCACCTCCCCCCAAAGCCCTCAGTTTGTGTCACTAAATATTTTTACGTTGGTAAGTAAAATAAATCTATTTCATATGTATTCCATGATTTAGACTTTTAAATTATTCATTCACACTTTTCTGAGACTAATGAATTAATGCATTCTCAGCCTACTTGATTTACATTCTGAATTTAATAAACATGCTGTGAAAATATCATTAATGAGAAAAAAATATTTTTGACCACTGAGGGGAAGGATGATATGATGTTTCTTTAAGAAAATTTTCACTCGGCAGCAGAAAATGAAAGAGTTCTCTTGAATGGTTATAGGAAAATAACAAAAGGAAGAAAAACAGGATTGTCCACAGTAATGGTTTGTCATTGCTAAAAGAAAACAGTTATTGATCTTTCTAAAAATAACATTCAAAATTTGGATCATCTATCAAAAATATAATAACAGTGGATTTTACTCTTTACAGATATTTTGAGAATAGAAGTCTTAATATATGGGAAGAAAAATACTCTTATTCTTAGCCTTGAAATAACATGATTGTGAAATTTTCACTATGACTATTTTATGAGCAAGGCATTTATCTAAACTATACTATTAGGCAGGCTTTTTGATGTAGGACAATGGTGTAGCATTGTAGGCAAAGTCAGGTTCCAGGACAGATGTGATTGTTTCCAAGGCTTGAAATGCCTCCAGGACAACTTCATGCATCTTTAAAAGAGGATAAAGAAAAAGAGATAATGCTAAGTGAAATAAGTCAAGCAGAGAAAGACAATTATCATATGATTTCTCTCATCTATGGAACATAAGAACTTGGATGATTGGTAGGGGAAGAAAGGGATAAAGAAAGGGGGAGTAATCAGAAGGGGGAATGAAACATGAGAGACTATGGACTATGAGAAACAAACTGAGGGCCTCAGTGGGGAGGGGGGTGAGGGATTGGGATAGACCGGTGATGGGTAGTAAGGAGGGCACGAATTGCATGTTGCACTGGGTGTTATACGCAACTAATGAAGCAATCGAACTTTACATCGGAATCCGGGGATGTACTGTATGGTGACTAACATAATATAATAAAAAATCATTAAAATAAAAAAAAGAAAAAGAATCAAACCAAAAACAAAGAAAAAGAACAACATAGAAATGGATTTGTGATTTCAACCAGTCTACAGAGGTAATTAAATATAAATATTCTTCCACCCTTGATAGATCAAAAAGGCAATCCTTTCAGATGAAAGAAAAGAACACTTAATCTTCTTTCCTAAAATATTAACTCAGTTGTCCTTTAAATAAATTTCTGTCAGTTATAACTTTGGTATAAAGCATTTTATCAGGAGAGCCTATTTATAGAAAGAGTGGATCATATCTTAGAGATGTTGCAGTGAATTAAAGAAAAACCTGACTTTGTTTCGGTTTATGGGAAAAACACAAGGTTAAGAGCAAGTGAACAGGAGCCACTCTCCATTCTCCCTGCCTCTCCTTCCTTGTTGTCTCTTATATCTCTTGTCTTGGTGACTCAGAGATGCTTTCTATACAGCTGATCACATAGAGAGATTCCATGTAATATTTATTACCAGCAGAAACATACTCCTTCTGCAGAAATATGAAAAACTAAGACTGGATGTTTAAAAATACCTTTATTAGCTCAGTCCTGTTTTTCAGGGAAAGAAAAGAAGAGCTCTGAGGAGGAGTTTTTATGGAGCTATAGTTATTTTACTTGACCACCAATTAATTAACTTTGTCGGTTTTGCAAAAATAGTGTCTCAATGTTTCTGAGTAGCATTGTTAATAAAGGCAGAACATAACATGGAAGAATAATTTTTCTCCAATATGAGAACAATAACATCCATAAAGTCAGCCTGCCAATATTTCAAAATAGGAAGTGACAAAATATTGAAATATCTCAAAAGATTAATAATTCATTTCATGAAACATATGAAAGTTATTTCCTTCTTGGGAATTAAAATGTGTCAGTAATGTATAGTTATACATAATCCATGTTAATAAAAAGATTCACATTCTTGTGCTTTAAGTTATGCAGGCAAACTCTTTTCTCCAAAGTTCTATGGCCTGAAATCTCATTATGTTTAATTATCATTGGTAACAGGAATAATAATAACAATATCTAATTTACTGAGTGGATACTCTGGCTCAGACAGTGTGACGAGGGATTTATAGACATTATTTCCTTTAATCTTCACAAGACCACTACAACATACATATCCTACATTTTTCAGTTTTTAAAAATTAACCTTTAAAATTATTCATCTGTGATAGTTCACACAGTTGACAAATAAATAAAACATCAAAACCATATCTGACTAATTCCAAAGCCTGGTCTTGTATTTATGTGGCATGATGATAATTGAAATATACTATGATAAACTCAGGTTAATATAAGACATTTATAAATGCCTTATAAATCTGAAAGATATCAAATTATTCATGGAAGTGTTTTAATGTTAAGTGAACTGTTCTAGTTCTCATTTAAGTTAAGAATTGATTCTTTTTTCCCATGCTTAGTCACATTTTGTTTGTGGTAGAATTTCTAATTTTTACTACTTGCAACTTAACCACATTCTACGTTGTATTGTTGCTATTTGGGTGTAACTTACTCCTCTTGGATGGTAAAGGCAAAAATCTTAACACTCATTATTTTCTTCTGCGTATTGCCAAACAGAATATCACACAAAGAGAAAATCCTCAATATTTATTTTAAATCCATGAATAGAGTGGGCTTTTATAATATTTTAGAATACCAAGTTCCTGGTTACATTTATAGCTCATTAATTCCAATCAAAATACCCATTAATAAGAATAAGTGAACATTCCCTCTGTTGCATTTCATTTGAGAATGTTTATGTATATGAAACATGTGAAGATCTCTGAAAAGATAATGAGCTATAGGTAAAAGGGGAAATATTACTTTGTATATCAAGGTATTCACAAAATAAAAGGATGTAAACTATGACATCATATACATAAAAGGTGGAGGGGAGTAAAAATTTAATGCATTGAGAATGGATTCAAACTTAAGCGACCATCATCTTATTATAGACTGCTATATGCATAGGATGTTATGTATAAAGCTAATGGCAACTGCAAGTCAAAAACCTTTAACAGGCATGAAAAAAATAAAGAGGAAGAAATCTAAGCAAATTGCTAAAGGAAGCCATCAAACTACAAGGGAAGAAAGCAAGAGAAAAAAGGGACGGAGTAGAACCACAAAAACATCTATAAAACAAGTTGAAACAAGTAACAAAATGGCAATGTGTGCATACCTATCAATAATTACTATGAATGTAAATGAACTAAATGCTCCAATCAAAACACATAGAGTGACTGAATGAATAAAAAAGCAAGACCCATCTATGTGCCTACAAAAGACTCATTGCAGACCTGAGGTGGCATGCAGATTGAAAGTGAACGGACGGAAAACACACTGATCATGCAAATGGAAGTGAAAATAAAGCTGGGGTAGCAATACTTATATCAAACAAGGTAGACTTTAAAACAAAGGTTATAGGGGTGCCTAGGTGGCTCAGTTGGTTAAGTATCTGCCTTTGGCTCAGGTCATGATCTCAGGGTCCTGGGATGGAGGCCTGCATTGGGCTCCCTGCTCAGCAGGAAGCCTGCTTCTCCCTCTCCTCTCCTGCTCCCATGTTTGTACTCTCTCTGTGTCAAATAAATAAATAGAATCTTAAACACACACACACACACACACACACACACACACACAAAGGCTATAACAAAAGACCATAAGGGCACTACTTAATGATAAGGGGAATGATCAATAAGAAGATACAACAATTGTAAATATTTATGCATCCAACATGGGAGCACCTAAATACATAAAGCAACTATTAACAAACATAAAGGAAGAAATTAATAGTCATCCAAAAATAGTAGGGGACTTTAACACCTCACTTACATCGCAGGATAGATCATCCACACAGAAAATTAACAAGTGAAAAGACACACTGGACCAGGTGGAGCTAAAAGGTATATTCAGAACATTCCATCCCAAAACAACATCATGCACATTCTTTCCAAGTACACATGGAACATCTTCCAGAATAGAAGACAGGTTAGGCCACTAAACAAGTCTCAATAAATTCAAAAAGATTGGAATCATACCATGCATCTTTCCTGATGTCAATGGTATGAAACTAGAAATCAATCACAAGAAAAAATCCGGAAAGAACACATACACAGAGGTTAAATAATACATTACTAAGCAATGAATGGACCAACCAGGAAATGAAAGACAAAATCAAAAAACAAATGGAGACAAATGAAAATGAAAGCACAATGGTCCAAAATCTTTAGGATGAAGGAAGAGTGGTCATAGGAGGGTAGATTATAGCAATACGGGCCTACCTGAAGAAGCAAGAAAAACCTCCACTAAAAACCTAACCTTACACCTAAAGGAGCCATAAGAGGAAGAACAAACAAAACCCAGAGCCAGTAAAAGGATGGAAATGATACAGGGTAGAGTGGAAGTGGAAGTGAAATAGAGACTAAAAAGCCCTATCAATGAAAGCAGGAGCTGGTTTTTTGAAAAGATGAACAAAATTGATAAGCCTTTAGTCAGACTCATCAATAGGAAAGGAAGGAAAGAAGGAAGGAAGAAAGGAAGGAAGGAAGGAAGGTAAAAGAAAGGGGGGATTCAAATAAGTAAAATCAGAAAAGAAAGAAGAGAAATAACAACTGACACTTTAAAAATACAAAGGATTATAAAAGAATATTAGAAAAACCATATTCCAACAAACCAGACGACCTAGAAGAAACTGATAAATTCCTAGAAACATTTTCATCCCAAGACTGATTCATGAAGAAAAATAAAATTTGAGCTGACCAATTACCAGCAATGAAATTGCTGTAATCAAAAAACTCCCAACTAAAAGAAGTCCAGGACCAGATGGTTTCATGGGTGAATTCCACCAAACATTTTTAAAAGAGTTAATACCTATCCTTCTCAAACTATCCCAAAACGTAGAAGAGGAAGAAAAGCTACCACATTCATTTTACAAGGGCAGTATTATCCTGAAACCCAAACCAGATAAAGGCACTACAAAAAAAAAAAGAACTACAGACCAAAATCTCTGATGAACATGGATGCAAAAGTCCTCAACAAAATATTAGCAAACCAAATCTAACAATACCTTAAATAAATCATTCACCATGATCAAGTAGGTTATATGCTAAGGAGGCAAGGGTGGTTCAATATTCACAAATCAATTTATCAATGTGATATATCACATTAACAAGAGGAAGAATAAAAACCATATGATCACTTCCATAGATGCAAAAAAAAATATTTGACAAACTACAATATCCATTCATTATAAAAACTCTCTCAACAAAGTAGGTTTAGAGGGAACGTACCTCAACACAATAACATTCACATAAGAAAAACCCACAACTAACATCAAATGGTGAGAATTGAGAGCTATTCTTCTAAGAGCAGGAACGGAACAAGGATGTCCACTTTCACCATTTTTATTCAACATAGTACTGGAAGTCCTAGCCACAGCAATCAGATAATAAAAAGAAATTAGATAATAAAAATAAATGAAAGGCAAAAGCATTGTCCATACTAACCAATATTTTTTAAATGTCCATATTAAACAAAGCAATTTATACATTTAATGCAATCCCTATCAAAATACCAAAAACGTGATTCACAAAGCTAGAGCAAATAACCCTAAAATTTGTATGGAATCAGAAAAAAAACCCAAATAGCCAAAGCAATCTTAAAAAAGACCATAACTGGAGGTATCACAATTCCAGATTTCAAGGTATGTTGCAAAGCTGTAGTCATCAAAACTGTGGTACTGGCACAAAAATAAACACATAGATCAATGAAACAGAATAAAGAGCCCAGAAATAAACCCACATATATATGGTCAATTACTCTTCAACAAAGGAGGCAAGAAAGTACACTAGGGAAACAAAAGACTCTCTTCAAGAAATGATGCTGGGGAAACTGGACAGCTACTTGCAAGAGAAGGAAACTGGACCACTTTCTTACACCATATACGAAAATAAGCTCAAAATGGATTGAAGATCTAAAGGTGAAACTTGAAACCATAAAGCTCCTAGAAGAAAACACAGGAAGTAATCTCTTTAACATCAGTTGTAGAAACATTTTTCTAGATATGTCTCATTTGGCAAGGGAAACAAAAGCAAAATTACACTACTGGGACTATACCAAAATGAAAATCTTTTCCCCAGTAAAGGAAACCACCAACAAAACAAAAAGACAACTCACATAACGTTCACCGATTCATTAGTTGCGTATAACTGTAATATAGAGAACAAACTAGTAGTTGCCATAGGGGAGGTGGGGGGGGGGTGAGTGAAAAAGGTGAAGGGGATTAAAAGTGGGATTTATCATGATGAGTGTTCAGAAATTCATAGAATTGTTGAATCATTATATTGTACACCTGAAATTAATATAACACTGTATGTTAACTATCCTTGAAGAAAAAAATTAAAGAATAAAATTTTAAAAAGGGTTGATTAATCAATAAAGGAAGCTGGTTAAAAACACAATTAAGTTATGGATATTCTCACTCTTCAGTGAAAAAGTAGAGAAGTATTGATCAAATGTTCTAAGAGTTTTGGTACTACTATATTTTCACTTTTAATACATTTATATATATTCTTATTTGAAATTGTGGAATTATTCCAACTGTTTGTAAATATGACAAAATAAAATATATAATTTAAATAATATTTGAATATAACATAAATATGTTAAATATAAATAACACTTAAATATGATATAATAGTTATCCTTATTAACATATCTTTTGTTATAAATGATTAGGTGAATATTACTGAAAATTATAAAGAATTTGATGTTTTCTTGTGAGTACATTTATAATGATAGAAAACAAGAAGGCGGCGTGATTTGCTTAAAAAATTGGATGGTGTTTAATTGAGTAAAGATATTCTAAATGGCAAATATAAATATTACATTATGGTCATTAAAATTATGATTACTATTTTAGCCACTTATGTGAATTTTTGTACCTAGGAACATTTAAATTTAATAATATTGGACACATAAAAAAACTAAAAATTATGCTTGTATTGAATGATTGTGGCATACTGGAAAATAATTGTTTGCTAAGCCTTATACTTTAAAATGCTAATATATTTTAAAATGTAATAATTGAAGAAGTCATAAAATTTTTGAAAAGGTGCTTATAGGGACCACCAAGGGCATATTTCCTGTTATTTTCATTAGTTATCAGTCTCATTATAACAATCACAATATGCATAAAATAGTAAACATATGTATTTAATTAATGTCTCAATATAATATGCATTTCTTCTAAAAACCTACTTATATCCTATAATCTTATTTTTAATACTGAAACAGCTATCTAAACTGCATTTTATTTTATATAAGATGACTTCTTAAAGATGTTTTCCATACCCTTCATCTGAAAGTAAAGAAAATATTTCACTTCCTTTTTTTTTAGTGCAACCTTTATTTTAAAAGTTAATTAATTCTCCTTGATTCTAAACTTTACTCAAGTGAGTCTATTTAGATCTGTCCTATTTTTTCCTGTTTTTCCATAAGTTTCTATATACTTCACTACTTTCAGTCCTATCCTTAATTTGTTCACCTGCTGTTTGAGCACTTTTAAAATATCCAAATACTCTCTTACATTTAAACTTAATATATATTGAAATGGAGCTTATGACAATTAACATTCAAGTATAAATTTCTCATTCTTTCAGGAAGAATTTAAGTGTTTCAACATTTTTCATCATATTTTAATTGAATCTTGATCTTCTAAAAAGGCAGTGGTGAGATGCTGTTATAATTTCCAATGCATATTTGTGTCTATAAATGTATATATTCATTCCACATATTGTACTCCTTGTTTTTCATTTAATAAAATATTTCAGAGATGGTGACCTGGCACTATGGCTGCATGCACATCTTCTATCAGAGGACCAAAGGGAAGGACAAAAATAGGAAATGAGTTAATCTAATTTAATTGCTACAACCATTTCAAATAATCTTTCTTCTATGAATCGTATTCCACAGTATTAAACAATGTCTCATATGAGCTTGAGATATGGCTATTGACAATCTATGCAAATTTTGGGGGGGGAGGGGCTCTAAATATTCTTTATTTTTGTGTGTGTGGTATTTTTTACTTACTTAGTTATTAACCTATCTCAAGTTTTTATTTAAATTCCTGTTAACATACAGAGTAATATCTTGAAGTAAGAGGTGTTAGGAGATAAATTGACAAATGTCCAGAATTTTAAAATTTAGATTGTTAAAACTGAAAATTGTTAGAGCAATCTATAAGAACGATAGTGGATTATTAGAGTTTTCTTTGTGCACTTAGTTATGTGAAGGTCTGTAGGATCTAGAACATGTTCCTTAAGAATAAATACTCCAGCATATATTCAGTTATCATATACTGGACTTGGAAAGGATGGCTCCAATTTTTAAAAAAAGGTTTAATTATTTGAGAGAGAGAGAGAGAGTGCATGCATGAGCAGGAGGAGAGGCAAAGGGAGAGAGACTCAAGCAGACTCTACGCTGAACACAGAGCCTGACATGGGGCTTGATCTCACAACCCTCAGATCATGACCTGAGCAGAAAACCAAGAGCAGGTGCTTAACTTGCCCCACCCAGGTGTCTCATCCATTTTTAATATAATGAATGCTGAATTTAGCTAAGCATTTGTTAAATGCCTTATGGGAAAAAATTCCATGATGTGGTCTCTCTTACAATACATTTAGCTAGGGGGCACCTGGGTGGCACAGTCCTTGAGCGTCTGCCTTTGGCTCAGGGCGTGATCCCGGCGTTCGGGGATCAAGTCCCACATTGGGCTCCTCTGCTGGGAGCCTGCTTCTTCCTTTCCCACTCCCCTGCTCTGTTCCCTCTTTCGCTGGCTGTCTCTCTGTCACATAAATAAATAAAATCTTTAAAACAAAACAAAACAAAACAAAACAATACATTTAGCTAATTTAATAGAAGATCCCCATAAATATGTTGTGTTCCTATGAACTTCTTTAGAATATTAATGAATAAATTAATATTAAAATGAGAGTATCTAATAAAGAATTTTTTATTTGACCTCATTCTATTCAATGACTTTTAATAAATAATTGGTTAGGCAGCAAGAGTAAGAAACACAGCAGCAAGAGTAATATTTCTCGGGAAAGGAAAAGGAACAATAAAAAGGAGATCACATCGGACCCCCCATAAGTCCCATGGCTCAATATCTGTTAACTTTTTAAATTTTTGTATGTTTCAAATGTATTATTTTGTGATTCTCTCCTTAGTGCTCCTAACAGATTGTCATGTCAGTTAAATACTATTCAAAAGAAACCTTTCCACTATAAAAGAGTCATTGTTTGCTTAAAAGTATGGAGTGATGTCTTGTAATGTGTGTCATTCCGGTGGACATGGTGCCCTCTAAATTTTAAGCACACTGTTATACTTCCTTTGAAATATAGAAATACAGGAATAGCGAAACCGAAATGCCGTTGGTTTAGCAATCAGTCGCTGGTAATAAATAACACTCCACATTATAGCTCAGAACCAATGTTCACTGAGCATTGGCGTAGCCGAAGACTTGGGAATTGTGTGTTACACTTCGAGATTTATGTCTTCTAGGAACTCTTACAAAGTGTACCAAGATGTATGGAAGTGCTCTGTATGACTGCAAAAACCTTGAACATGTTCTTAGAACTGCAAACTATAACAAAATTGACCACATGCTGTTGTATATATTCACATGATTTAATATTATACAGAAAGTAAAATGTAGTAACTGAGATTACCTTTAACCAATATAAGAACCTTAGAAATGTTATAATGTGTGGGAGTAAAGTACCAGAATATTTCACATAGATGGTTTTCTATAAAGTTAAAATAAAGCAAAGGGGAACAATAGTTTTGGTGCATACATGCGTAAGTGATAACACGTGGTAGCAGACACCCTGGTGCACAAACTAAAGGCCCCCCTACCGCAGATGTAGGGAACATGGCCTGTTGTTGGCTCACAGTTCAGTCTCAGCCCAGAATTTACCCTCAATGGAGGAAACTACTTTGCCTATGTTTATAATTTCTCTCTTCAGGGCAACCTGCACCCATGGGCTGGTTGATATAGTAGAGGTGGAAGGTGGGAAGTCCAGCCCCCTTGAGATCCCCACTTACCGTTAATGGGAAGACTGACGTAAACTGTCTTAATTATAAGGAAATGCATTAGCTCATTGAATTTGAGATCTTGTCCATTGGTATTCAGAAACATCCCTTCACTTTTAGACTCTCCCCTAAACCACAAGGAGCAGTTACAAGTCCATGTACACTGGAAATTGTGAAATCCGGAACCTAGTGAAAAGATGTTTGGAGTCCCAGTGTACCCACAAGAGTTCTAAACTTCTTTCCCAACTATTGAGACATACATTGGAGAGGATTAAAGTGTTCTTAAAATGCTTCTCTACGTAGACTTCTGGAGATTGTACTCCAGGATAAGAATGAAGGTAGGGGATGCCTTACTGAATTGTACCCCGATTCAATGAGGATGATGAATTTCTGCAGTGGCGTTTCCAGGTATAGCTCTTACCATCAGAGTCAAAATAAAGGTGTTTCCTAACACGGGCTGCAAGTGCAGGGCAGGAATTATAATGGTGTGACCCTTGGAGATTGTTGGCGGTCACTGATTAATCATTATGTTGTAAGGACTTCAGTGTGTGATCCCTGAACACGAGTTTCACTTGATCCGTGTGAATGGAAAGAATTGATGTCTGGCTGACGAGGGCTGTATTTGAGAGTCATGCTTTTTTAATCCATTTTTTACGTCAGAGTCAGTTCAGACTCAAAGTCCGTAATTGAAAAGAAGCTCATCCCCATAAAAAGGAAACCTGAAACATTCTCAAGTAGGTACTTAATATTCCCCAGGCCTTCCCTTAAAAAGAAAAGAAAAAAAACTATGAGACTGTTCCCGTGTAACTCATAATTTGGGGATTTACTGTGTACTGATGCTGAGATACGTAAATTCCTGAGGATAGAAAATTTCACTGTGGTCTGCTAATCAGAGGTGACAAAAAAGTTTCACTTAGGAGTTTTATACAGTGGCACAGATGGACTCAGTGCCCCGAGCAAAAGAAGGAAAGAAGTCAGTAAGTCAGGCGGGAGGAAGGAAGGAAGAAAGGACAGAAGGAAGGACAATGATCTATAATAGTCCCCTGACTAGTGGACTAGGCTATTATCACAGGAAAAAAAAATGTGTTAAAAGACCCTCATCTACCCCTCTAACCCCCTCCTTTCTAACTACAGAATAGTTGCTATTAAATTCTATTTAATTCACTTGCTTATTTGCTTGGCCTATGTAGGAGACGTGGGTTGTGGAAACTGACAGTAGGTTGTCACCAGCTTGCTCAGGTAGTAACTCCAATTGCAGCTGCCATTCCAGACGCAATCTCTTTCGTGAAGAGAATGAACATAGCCCTCCACATCTCCTATACAGAGATTGATTGGGCCTTTTTGCTTTTGCTACAGTTATTAACCAAGATCATTAGAAGCCACTTGATTATACTCATCAGTGACAGCAGTGACAAAAAAGCCCCTCAGGGCTTTGTCAGGGCTCAGGTTCCCTTTCCTAATCTGAATGAAGCTAACTATTTTGCTATCCCACAGAACATCATGTTGGCCCACTACTTAGATAACATCACTCCAATTCAGTCTGGGGAGAGGAAATTGGCAGGTATTCTAACTTCCTTTAAAGCGGACATGAGGGTAAATTAAGGGTAAATTAACTTCAAGAAGATAGAAGGATCTACCCTATAAGTTAAATTTAAGGAATTTATTCCAATCTCCCAAATAGCTTACAAATTCCTGTACTTTGACCCGCTTATATCCAAGGAAAAAAAATTTTGACGAGACTTTCTGAATTCTGGAAAAATACATGTTTAGTTATGAAATGATGTGACCAACTATCCCAAGCTGTCAATTTAAAAAGTTTTTGAGTTATAAAGCCATATATATGTGAGTGTGTAACAATAATCTAAATTTAATGTGGTGTGGAAGATAAGATCAAACAGGCCCAAAGGTATGAGTAAGCTCCCTGTTCACCTCGTCTTCAGCTCACATGTGGGGCCTCATGGTGTGTTCCTTTTGACCCTGTAACTGAGAAAGAGAAATACTAGATCCTAGTTTATAGGTGGGTCTATTATTTATATTCCATCACCTACTTATAAACTGTTACAACATAACAGCCCTGCTGAGGAGTGCCTGGAAGGTACAGTAGAAAAGAGAAATCCACCATTTGCTGAATTTTATGCAGTAGAACTGATTTTTACCCTTGCCTAAAAAGGGAGATGGTCTGACTGGCAGAAATACACCAGTTAATGGGTGGTATTCAGTATTTTGACGGAATGGTCATGTTCCTGGAAAAGACAAGATAAGATTGGTGATTAAGAGGATGGGGAAGAGATAAACAATTGATCTCTAGAAATGGCACAGAGTATTGGCATATTTTCATCCCACACTGTGAAACTATTCTACGGGTGACACCCACTCGGAGATGACACGCACACTTCCACCTAACTTCGTTTACAAGACTTTGGTCACAGAGCAACACCAAACTACAAGGTGGACACTATGACTTGCTGTGGATGTTAAATTTTTTTCGCAAGTAAACACAGTGATTGCTTAATAGGCTCATGACGAAGTGAGCATAGCAGCTGGGTTAGAGATTATGTATGTAATCAATAGCACGGATTTCCTTTCTCCAAGGTTGATCTTACCCCTGCTACTGGAAGAAACTGCCAATAACAAATACCAACACTGAGCCTCCACTATGGCAACATTCTTGGGGAGGCGAAGCCAACCTCCCAGCAGAAGAATAATTAGTGTGAAGGGTCTTTATGAAGATCAAGAGTAGGTATAATAAGAATGGGTCATGGTTAGAAAAGAAAATTAATTAGAGTCAACTAGGGCTACCAGAGACATGGCGGCTTCAACAACACAAACTTCTTTTTCTCAGTTCTGGAGGCTGGCGGTCTAGACCAAGGTGCTGGCAGGTGGTCTCTCTGGTTGTTCCTCTTGGCATGAGTGCTTGCTCTTATAAGGAAACCAGTCAGATTGATAAAGGCCCATGCTAATGGTCTTGTTACTTAATTACCTCATTAGAAGGCTTATCTCTAAATACAGTCACATTTTGAGGTATTAAGGTGAGGGCTTTAACAAATGAATTTGAGGAGGGCACACTACAGCCCATGATAGCAGGTGAGCAATTGGTAATGAAAACAAAAATGAATGTGACCACCCAGCTGTTTGAGGGATGCGGATGAACACAGAGTACCAGAGGGGAGTTAATGGAACTGTGAGAAACCAGAACAGTCATTGTCAAAATTGGGTGAACGTATATAAAATTGAAAGTAACTTTGAAATTCAGCTTTCTGAGACCCAGCCTTAGAGCTTCTGTGTTCCAACAAGAACAGATGATTCTGAGAAAGTGTATTATAGAGAAGACATTGACGAACACTAGATTGTGGGGCTAGATGGATCCAGAGGACATGAAAGTCACTCAGGATGACAGCGGACATAGGATGGATGGCAAAGCGAGACCCTAGGACAAGGTTCTATCTTTCTTACCTTTTGATTATCATGCCTAGAAAAAAATTTGTAATGCCATGAATGTTGCTTGAATAAATGGGAGGAATTGCAGATTTTAGAAATTTGAAAATTCTACAGTAGCTAGAACGCACTTGCTAGATTGTGTTCACACATCAGTTCAATGCTTTACTAGTGGATGGATTTTATGAAGTGATGGAAAACTTGATGAAACTAAGCCAATGGCACAGGAATTACAATATGATGAAGTAATTTTGTTAGGCCTAGAAGAGATAACAGTCAGATCAATTGTTTCAATATTTGCAGAAATATAAATAAAGTGAGGGTTTGTTTTTTTAAAAAATATACTCTCTAACTCTGGTGGGCAGAGCTACCATCAATGAATAGGAAATAAAGGAACTTAAATTTTGGCTTAACACAATGGAATTTTTTAATAAATAGAAATTTCTGAAGATGAATCAGACCTGCCATTTAAGCCGTGACTTTTCTGCCTCTGATTGTGTTTAGGCAGAATTTGGGTTATCCCTCGTCTGAGATGACAGAGGGGAATTTGCAGACTGTATTTGAGACTGAATTACTTTCTAAACATCAGCTGGAGTCTTTTCAAAGAATAGCATTTCAAGAATTTGATTTTTTTTAATTAAAAAAATACCGGTCTTGCAAAATTCATTAAAATCTCAAATTTGTCCTTGTAATATAAAAAAACAAAGTGAATTATTTACTCATAGTTACCTGACCTGGAAAATTGTTAAAATACGGTTAAACATTATACTTCCTTATAAAAAAGGTAAAATGAGCTTGACTTAGGAATTGTTTCTTTTTTTTAATATTAGAAATAGAATTTGCAAAAACATTGAATGAGACTACTGATAGCAGATGCATCATACAAAGTGGCAAGAGTCTGGCTGCAGTAAAGCTTCTAATCCTTTTCACTGCAGGAGTTTTCTCAGCATGCTGTGTTCTCACATAATCCCTATTAACAATCAGAGTGACCAAAATGAGTACCTGGGTTCTAAATGCTGAAATGTCTCCCTCCCTTTCCAGGACTCCACTTATCTTCCCAAACTGTCTGTCGGCTCAGCTTCAATCAGGTATTGGCGCTTGGTCCTTAGTGATTTGGCCGCAGGGGAACTTTCTGCGCAATGGTGGAGAGTTCATTGAACCACAAGCGCAGTTCATCATATTGTTCTGTTGGTGGCTTAGTTTACCAGACGGACAGTTGCTAGTGATAACTCTATTGACAATCATCGACAGATTAGACCAGTCTAAAAATGCATGCGCCAGTAACACTAGCCATCTTCTGCCACACCTACCCAAGCTTTTGGATGCAAAAAACACCACACGATCCACCCTCATATTTGTTCACAGCAATATCTGCAAACAAAAACAGACTTTCTTCATGCCATAGATTATTAATATCAAACATTTTGATGCACATTTTCTTTCCATATTTAGATATATTCTTGTTGATGGAAAAAATATTCTTTTATAAGATTCTTCCAAAAAAAAAAAAAGAAAAAATTTTCAAACACCTAGTCTAAGGTAAATAGTGATGTTTCTGATTTAAAATGTTTAGTTTGTCTTGTCTTTTCTTTAATTTTTTTCAGAAACCTATTTAAGGGAGCATGCTTGAGGCATATATTAACAAATCCTCAGTATATTTAGTTTGGAAGATCTTACTTTCCATCAAGAGTTAATAATTTTTCTGACTTTTAGTAACCCTTCTCAAGACTATGAAGTCCATTTGATAAATATGATATGAAGGAGCTTTAAAATATGGTGGTTGTGTAAACCTCTTATAGTTCAAAATGAAACAATAAACTAGCACTGAAAAGTACATCAAAATTAGCAATAGTAGACTAGAGTGAGTGTATCCATGTCAGGTAACTAATTTTAGAAAAGGAATTAGGCTTCATTTTCATTAAAAGTGTTTAAGGATTTTCTACAATTTCTAAAAAAGTCTATTTTAATAAAACAATAAATTAACAAATAAATGATTCTGTCTAAAAATGGAGACTAGTAAAATTATTTAATAAGTTAAACTAAGAAATTATTACTGATCACTTACAGTGATAGACTATTTCAAAATATATTGTTCTTTTTTTAAGATTTTAAAAATTAAGTACATAAAACATTATCACCTTAGCTCATCTATAATTTTCGACAATCCTCTATTTTTATTTGAGCCAAAAAGCAGAATTCAGGACAAAG
This sequence comes from Ailuropoda melanoleuca, assembly GCF_002007445.2. Taxonomy (NCBI): domain Eukaryota; kingdom Metazoa; phylum Chordata; class Mammalia; order Carnivora; family Ursidae; genus Ailuropoda; species Ailuropoda melanoleuca. The sequence goes on from NC_048223.1 coordinate 54,612,872, forward strand.
CTAATTCCATCTGTAAAGAGATTAGTTTTAAAAGAATTCTAACGGGGGTGTCTGGGTGGCTCAGCTGGTTAAACATCGACTCTTGATTTCAGCTCAGATCATGATCTCAGGGTCGTGGGGTCAAGCCCCAGGTCAGTCTCGGCACTTAGTGAGGAGTGGGCTTGTCCTTCTCTCTCTGCTCCTCTCCCAGCCCTTTCTCTGCTTCTCTCTCTCATAAATAAATAATGTATATATATATATGTGTATATATATATATATATATTTTAAAGATTTTACTTATTTATTTATTTGACAGAGATAGAGACAGCCAGCGAGAGAGAAGGAACACAAGCAGGGGGAGTGGAAGAGGAAGAAGCAGGCTCCCAGCAGAGGAGCCTGATGTGGGACTCGATCCCAGAATGCCAGGATCACGCCCTGAGCCAAAGGCAGACACTTAACGACTGAGCCACCCAGGCACCCTTAAAATATTTTTTAAAAATAAAATAAAAAGAATTTATAACCAACATTTAAGGAAAACAAAATATTTAATTAAAATATATTACAGTTTTTGCTACAATGACCCCCAAAGACAAATTCAGATCTTTAAGTTATTTTAAAGAAAAAATCTGAGTTACTTCCTTAATGCTTTGCAATATATTATGAGAAAAGTTATTATTTATTTTATAAAATTATAAAATAGCAAAAATATTCCTGACCAGTTATTATTTCCCTACTTTTGAAAGGCACATACACACTATGTAATGATTAAAGCTGATACAACCTGGAGACCTCAAGCACATGGTCAGTGTTTTTTAAGAGCAGTATTTTTTTGAAACCTAGAGAAGAATGGAAGTACATGAAAAGCAGAGGTAGAGGTTAACTTTGAAGGTGAGGACAGCTGGTTCTCTAAAAGTAAAGGAAATGAAGGGGTGTATTTGTGGTTAACTTACACATTAAAGAAAGCTGTGAGGGGTTCATGTTAAAGCTTTATTTTTTTCTACAAACTCAGAGACCATATTTCTTTTAAAAAGAGTGTAATAGATTTTTGGAGTCCACTAGGCTTAATTAAATAATTTCCCTACTGTTCCTAACCATAGCCACTTATGGATAACAATATGTGTTGATCCATCTGATCTGATGATAAAGGATAAGCGGAGTGGTGGATGAAGGGGGAGGTAAATAACAAGCTTACAAATAATCCTCAACTTGACCAAAAATGGGGAAATTATAGGACACAATCTGATTTATAGATATTTCCACAGCAGAAAAAGATCCTCCCCAACCAGTTCTATTTCTTACCAATATCAGGAAAATAATTGATTTTTACTAACATGATTTCCACAAAGAGATGAAAAAGAAAAACCTATTCTCTGATTTAGAAGTCCACAGGGTGGGGGTGCCTGGGTGGCTCAGTTGGTTAAGCATAGGTCTTCAGCTTGAGTCATGATCCTAGGGTCCTGGGATGGGGGCTCAGCGTGGAGTCTGCTTTCCCTTTGCCTCTCCCCACCTAGCTCACGCTCTCTCTCTCTCGCTCTCTCTCTGTCTGAAATAAATAAGTAAAATCTTTAAGAAGTCCACAGGGTGGATGACACCATATTGGATCAATAAAAAAGCAACTTACAGGTGTTGGGGAAGCTCTATGACCTTTGTGCTTACGCTTATCCCACTCCCATCCCTGGCTCACCAGTTGTTTTGAAGATGGGAGCCTATGAGTCCAGTATGGGATTCTGGTCTCTGGTTCTGAAGGGAGAAGAGCAGACCATAGGGTCAATGAATTGTGTTTGTCTGTTCTACTCTGTCTGGGTATTGCCTAATGGGGTACTTCAAAACACTTGTCTTTGTTTTTTCTAAATCAAAACTCACAAAGTTTGGAAAAGAGGTTGCGAAATAGGTGACAATATTTTAAGACAAACAACCAAGTGGAACTACTCGAGTTAAAATATTGCAGTTGGGGCAAGTAAGAGAGCACTGCAAGCCTAGGGGGAAAAGTTGGGGAGAGCATCTTTGGGAAATTAAGGCTCTCAAAAGCATTTTTGTATGTTGGAGAACTAAGAAAGCTACATGCATGACGAAAGTAGGACACATGTTCAGAAAAGACCAGAAAGACACTAAGGTTTCACCAATGGCGGATCTCTGGACTTAGTGAAAGCAAGAATTGAAAGCTGAAGCAGATTTGTAAGTGGACTGGCTAAGTGTTGTAGGAGTGGCCAAGCACAAAGTCAATTCTCAAGGACTAGAGAAGAATTCCCCCTCTTCTTTCTCACTTTTTTATCTATCTATCATCTATCTATCTATCTATCTATCTATCTATCTATCATCTATCTATCATCTATCATCATCTATATTTCTGTTTTTATCTTTTTTTTTTTTTTGGCTCCTGACATTGACAAAAATCTTTGTCAAAACACTAGCTGAACACAAGTTAAGAAACAGAAAACTAAGAGACCACACATGACAAAGAATGTAGGGTTTATAAAAACAGTTTAGAAACAAACAGCCATAAAGGAAAGCAAGATACAAAACAAACTCAAGGGAGGGAAATATTGTGACTTCCAGAGTTGCCATATTATAATATTTAAAAGATCAAATTTTCAACAAAATATAGGAAGTATGCAAAAAGACAACAACAACAAAAAATATAGCCTATCAGAGGAAAAAAAATTAATATCCCTGAGGAAATAAACATTGGACTTAAATCAACTATCTTACATTTTCTCAAAGACTAAAGGAAATTACAAAGTGTTAAAAGAAACCAGGAGAATGGGATGTGTGAACAAATAGAGAATTTCAATAGAGATAAGAAATATAAAAAGGTACTAAATAAAACTTTGCTAAAAAGTATAATAATTGAAATGAAAAGGGGGTTTCAAAAGATTTGCACAGGTAGGAAAAAGCAATGAATTTAGAGATAGGTTAGTTGAAATTATATACTCTAAGGAGGAGAAAGGAAAATGAATGAAGGAAAATGAACAGAACCAAAGAGACCTCTGAGACACCCACAAGCATACCAACTCATACATAAAAGGTATCTCAGGAGAAGAGAACTAGATATTTATCCAAAGGATATAAAAATACTGATTGGAAGGGGCATCTGCACCCCAATGTTTATAGCAGCACTATCAACAATAGCCAAGTTATGGAAAGAGCCCAAATGTCTATCAACTGATGAGGGCATGAAGAAGATGTGGTATATATACATAATGGGATACTACTCACCCATCAAAAAGAATGAAATCTTGCCTTTTGCAATAACATGGATGGAGCTATAAAGTATTATACTAAGCAAAACAAGACAGGGAAAGACATACACTATAAAATTTCATTCATATGTGGAATTTGAGAAACAAAACAGACAAACAGAAAAAAGAGAGAGAGAGAAAGGCAAACCATAAAACAGACTCCTTTTAAGAGTTTATTTATTTGAGAGAGAGAAAGCATGAGCAGGGCAGGGAAGGGCAGAGGGAGAGGAAGAACAGACATCCTGCTGAGCAGGGAGCCCAACTCGGGGCTTGATCCCAAGATCCTGAGAGCATGACCTGAGCCGAAAGCAGATGCTTGGTTAAGCCACCCAGATGTCCCATAAAACAGACTCTTAATGATACAGAACAAACTGAGGGTTGATGGAGAGTGATGGGTGGGATGGATGGGTTTAATAGGTGATGGGGATTAAGGAGGGTATGTGTGACAAGCACTGGGTTCGTATGTAAGTGATGAATCACTAAATTCTACTCCTGAAACTAATATTACACTATGAGTTAACTAACTAGAATTTAAATAAAGCTTGAAACAAAAAAAAGAAGAAGAAGAAGAAGAAGAGAGAGAAAAGAACAGAAAGAATAGGTGAGAAATACTGGTGAAATCTTCTTTAGTTTAAGAAAAGATATAAATATATCTTTAATAAAAGATATAAATATAAATAAATATAAATAAAATATATAAAAATATGCAAGAAGCTCATCTAAAAAAAAAAGAAGCAGCAATCTTGAAAGCCAGAGAAAAATTTGTCAATTTAAGGGATCCTCAAGAAATCAAAAGTTTCTCAACAGAAACTATGAAGGTCAGAAGGCAGTCTGATGGTATATTTAAAGTCCTGAAGGAAAACAAAAGCAAAAATGAAAAAAACCCGTCAATCAAGAATCTATGCCTGGAAAAGCTATCCTTAAAAAAATGAGAGACAGATTAACTAAAGTAAGACATTCCCAGGTAAACAAAAGCTGAGGGAGTTCATGAGTAGTTGACCTGATGAGAATGAAATGCCACAGAGAATTCTTCATGAAGGATACGAGACAGGAATTTGAAGCCATATGAAGAAATACAGAATTCTGGGAAGGTTAACTACAAAAGGCCAATACAAGGCCAGTATTATTGCATTTTTGCCTTTAACTTCCCTTTTTATTTCCTTTATATTTTTGGAAGATGAGTAGTGGACCTGTATGACTACTCAGAAAGCAGGAAGATAAGTTACATGGTAAAACTATTTCTAAGTTCAGTCGATTTGGGTGGTGGGTAAAATCTTAAAATTTTCAGAAAAAAAAAGGAAGAAAAGAATTGAAAAAAAAGAATCTGATAATTTTCAAGTTTTGAAAGCTTACATGATTCTTTTGTGCAGATAGTTTCCCTTGGAGACAGCCTCACCAAGAATTAATTTTGGTGGGAAAGGTACTAAGGTCCAACCCAGGAAGTCTGGGCTTGGTTTTGTTGATGTCTTACTCACAAGTTTACAGATTGTTAATTCTACATATTCTAGTGATTGAAATAAAAACCAATGAAGCAATTTTCACCCCTAACACTCCATGTTATTATAAGTGATAATGAGGTTTAGGTAAAATTATTTGAGCAACCCAAAGGGACCTAAGTCATTAATGAAAATTTTTAAAAATATATAAAAACAAATGCCTATTATTATCAAGGGAGACAGATGCTCCTGTCTATTTAATAGAGAAAAAATATAACAGAGATGAAAATCAGTATATCCACACACTTTCACAGCTGGATTTTGTATTTTAGAAACCCACAGAAATGTATTACAAGAAGAAAGAATTACAGGCATTATTATCTAACACAGCAGGATTGACTTGTTAGTTCTTTTGAGATCAAACAGTTGCTTACTACAAAGTGAGTTAGTTTTTCTGTATCTGCATTACAAAATCTGTTGAGTCATGTAAAAGAAAAGTATCAAGAATCACACTGTCAAAATGAGGCAACTGTCAAAGGTAATTGGTTGTGTGGTTCCAGTAAATGCTGTGTACACCTAACAGATCCAGTTAACTTATTCTGTATTATACTTAATAAGCAGAAAAAGAAGAGGAAAAAAATCTCATTTTGTATATGTAATTTTTTTTTGGTTAGATTTCAATTTACCTATGCAGGTGGTCCTTAGGGATATATTTCTTTGCACTTGTATGAAATAGCTTCTACTTAGCAGGCCTGAATTCATGGAAATTATTTGAAAGGCCAAGGCGTGCATGGTACAATTTGGCTGACTAGCACTCATTCTACTTTCACCAGACAAAGCAATTAGATTCACATAGGAAAGACTAATACTGTGAATACTACTTTTTGATTGATTTATTCTCTTATCCATTGCAGAACTCACTAACTTAGCACAAATTCCTGATTAAGAACTAGTTTTAATATATAGTTATTTAACCAAAAATAAAGTAATAATTTGTAAAGCGTACTGATTGACTAGAAAATAGATGTTCCACACAAAAAGAAATAGTAGAAAATTTTAAAATGAATTTCAAAAGTAGCAGATACATGTAACCAAAATCCTGAATTGACTGAGTTTTGTTTCTAGATTTACTTTAATATTTAAATATATGTTATTTAGGACTTTTACATGCAGATTGCAGGAAACCACCACAAATTTATAATAAAGCACTTTTGTCTCTAATGTACTCAATCTCATGTCTTGGATTTTAATAATAAACATTTTAAACTACTTTAAGAAAAATATTCTCCAGACACTGTGGCAAAATGTCTGAATTCAGTTTTCTAGTGGTAATGATGTCCTTGTAATTTTGTCACTTCTCTGTTCCCATATTCAGTGAAAATGTGCATTGGCCAATGAGGCATTTTCCCTACTCTATGGTACTGTGCGCCCTGGATCCATCTAGTGAAGCTTATTCTAAAAGTACTCACTGAAGAGTAAAATCATTTCCCCTCCATTACCCTGTTACAGCAGAGTTTATGGATCCCTCTGATTCATGAGTGGTGTGGAAAGTTTCTATAAACTTCCTGAAATTGCATGTAGACATGTTTTCTGAGCATGCTCTTTACTTTTCTTCAAGAGCTCATGTGATCACATTTTCAAAAGGGCTTTGACTACTAAATATTATTGGCAAAAACAATTGGCAAAAAAAACATGATCTGGGGGCAACTGGGTGGCTCAGTGGGCTAAGTGTCTGCCTTCAGCTCAGGTCATGATCCATGATCGAGTCCTGTGTTGGGCACCTGCTTCTCTCTCTCCCTCTGCCTCTCTCTCTCTCAAGTAAGGAAACAAAAATCTTTAAAAATAAATATGATCTGTATATTACAACAATACTATTCAAAATCTCTCTATAGTAATATCTTTCTGTAGTAGATATTTAAAGACCGGCATAACTAGATCCTTCCCTCATGCAACACACAAAAGAATAATGCCAAACGTATCAGAGATCTACGTACAAACACAGAAGCCCTGCAAGTATTGGAAGAAAATATATTTCAATTCTTCTATAACAAAGATTTGGTGAAAAGTATTTTAACTATGACTCAAAATGTAGATACAACAAGAGGAAGTTCAACTACTTAGAAAAGGGAAAAGAGTTTTGGATAGAAAAAAAAAATAATACTCTAAGCAAAACCAAAAATTGAATGACAAAGAGGAGCAACTATTTCCAGCATTTATCCTAAAAAAAGATTAATACCCCTGAAATATTAAAAATTTGAAAACGAAGGATAGTAAAGGACCAGAAAGTCAGTAAAAACAATAATGGGGAAATATGAACAATTTATAATAAATGTTTAAATATGACAATTAAACCTAGGAAAATGTGCTCCACTTGACTCTAATAAATAAAGCAAATAAAATGATTGTATCACAATTTTTCACGTATTAGTTTGGCAAAAATTAAAATTATAGTAAAATACTGTTTTGGTAGTGGTATAGGAGAACAGACATGCATTAATATATGCCTACACTCATTATACAGAATTCATAAATAATAAGGGATTTTCAAAAATACATGTAAACAAATAATAAACTTTAAAAAACACCAACTGTAGCATACCATACTAATTATAACCGACTCAGGCGAGAATTGTTAATGGCTGCTAAAATTAAAGGGTAATTGCTTATAGCATCTCCCCTCAGATTACTCATATCATAAAAGAAATAAAGCTACTTTAACAGTGGGGAAATTGAATAGACACCACCTCAGCTAAGTGATCAGAGTAAATACCACTGATAACCAAGTTGACATCATGTGCCCCTGATATGATATAGTGAAATAAAGACAAAGCCATTCATACAATATTCCTGATGAAAATGCATAGCTAGGATTTAATCATGTGGGAACCATTACACAAACCTAAATTGAAGAACGTGCTTCAAAATATTAACCCATTCTGGGGCGCTTGTGTGGCTCAGTTGGTTTAGTGTTGGACTCGTGATTTCAGCTCAGGTCATGATCTCAGGATCATGAGATTAAGCCCCACATTGGGCTCCACACTGGGCATGGAGATTGTCTCTCTCCCTCTTCCTCTACTCTTCACCCCCTCTCTAAAATAAATAAATAATATTAACCCATTCCTTTAAATAATGACAATTATATGAAAGACAAAGAAAAGTGGAGAGCTGGTTCATTATTAACAGAGACTGTAAAGACACGATATATGCAATATATTTGCATGGATTAAATTGTAATTTTTAAAAAAGAGAATCACTATACGTGACATTATTGAAATAATTGAAAAAATTTGAATGTGGATTTTATATTAGATAATAGTATTTGTCATTGTATAACTTCCTAATTTTGGTAATTGTACTTTGGTTACATAAGAGAATTTTCTGGACATGCTGACAGGAAATATTTAACTCTGTACTATAATTAAAACATAAAGTTTAGAGGGACACCTGAGTGGCTCAGTCAGTTAAGTGTCTGATTTCAGCTCAGATCATGATCTCAGGGTCCTTGGATCGAGCCCATGTTGGGCTCCCCACTTAGCAGGGAGTCTGCTTCTCCCTTTCCCTCTCCCTCTGCCCCAGCTTGTGTTCTTTCTCTCAAATAAATAAACAAAATCTTAAAAAATAATCCATAAAGTTTAGAGAATTTATCATTCACCCACACCGTGTGTCTTTTTTGGAAAACAGTAAATAAATAAAAGTTTACTATTAGCTCAATCCCCAAAATGTTATTTTTGTGATGTACTATAATAAATAACAAAAATAAATAAGAATAATATCATTAGCAGAGCATATGACATCTCAATTAACTCTTAAATTTATATGGAAAAGAAAATGCTGTTATCGTTTTCTAAATAAGGCTTCAGGGAAGGAAGGAAGGAAGGAAGGAAGGAAGGAAGGAAGGAAGGAAGGAAGGAAGGAATCCTTCATTCCTAAATGGAGCACCCAGAAGTTTACCAATTTGTGCAAGGCTTTCCATCTAGCCATGGTGTGGCTGAGATTTTGTCAAAGTGAGTATAATTCTGAAGTTTACAATACAATACCCAAACCTTCCTAGTTGAATGAGCCAGGCTACAGACTTGGGTGAAATTGAAGAAGAGAAAAAAAAAAAAAAGTCTTTCTTCCTCAAGTATCAGTAAATTAGATAATAAAGAAACATTTTACTGCATTCCCAGTAATACGGCCAGCATCAGACTCGAACATGTCAGAGTTTATGGTCTAGCTAGAAAATAAAACAAATGTATATGAGGCAAAAGAGGCAATTTGTACAAATTGTAGAAAATAATTTAGCATTATGTCCTGTTCTTCTTTACTTAATATTTGAGGATTTACGTTAAAGTTTCCTAGTCCAGGATGCCAGGATTCTGATTTATGTGCTATGTCTTTACATTTTGTAAACACCCCATGCTAATCCTAACAGGGTACTTAGCACATAACTTTTATTATTTTCTTCCATTAATGAAGTGGCCTGAGTATAGTTGATGTAGTGTTTTCAGCCACCTTCAGAAAGGAAAAAAAATGCAGAAAAACAGTCTTGACTTTCTGGAATGAAGTTCTAAGAATTGTGAAAACAGTTCTTATCATTGCCCAGGGGTCTGGCTCTTTCAGTAGTATAAATGCAGTCAGTAGATCAGACAGTGCTTCCTATGATGAACTTTCATGTGGCTTGAAGAGAGATCTTCATCATTAGAATGTGAAGTCAATGAGATCCAAGTCAATGAGATCCTTTGGGGTAAACTTTACGAATTTGAAAAATATAGGATGGAAAATATTGATCAGGCTAAACAGCAAAGGACAAGGACAGTAAGGTGAGCGGATGGCACAGAAGGTAAATTCAATGAAGAAACCCTTTAGGACAAGTTTGAGCCAATGTTGTTATGTTTCAGAGGAAATTAGCAGCATTTGTTCCTAGAATACATTAGCAGATCTTTTATTTAGAGTGTAGTCTTACGTCTCTCTGTTTGGGAATATTAGCATCTTTTATAAGTTCTTGTGGAGTATTTCCTTGCATAAAGTATTTAATATTTATGTTGTTTTAAATGAAGGTATGTTTATTATTTTTTAAATTTTATCGAGTGGTCTATTCTAACTCCGGTATAGTTAACATACAGTGTTGTATGGGTTTCAGGTGCTATCTCTTGTTAATTTAGAATCATTACAAAGTCATGTAATTCAATATGAGGAACTGCAAAAGAAATTGGAGTAGGGCTTAACAAAGAGTCATTTTAAATAGTCATAAAATAAGTTGTCTTTATATTTGACTGATTTTTACATGATATGTGCTATACTTGCAACCTCTAGAGAACTCTCTGGTAATTTCTTAATTAATTGGCAATGCCTTTAAGTAACCAAAGAAAAATCATAATTATCCTGCACATTAAATAAAATGCAATATTTTTACTTGGACATCTGCAAAACAAGGATACTTTTCACCATATATAATGAAGTAGGAATTCATATACACAATGGTCTATACAGGCATAGTTGAAATTACAGAGCTTGGACAGTATTCTGATTTAACAGAATGACAGCCAGATAAATGTAAGGAAGCCCATTACATGTTCTTACCCCCAACATACTGGTGATTGTCTTGATGAAGAACTAACAGATAATAATAACCAAACTAAAAGGAAATCTTCCAAACTAAAAATATAAAAATTCACAGATGATCCTGCATTTGGGGGGGGGGGGAGATTGTTCTCCTAAAAACCAACAAATACATCTCTCTGGATAACACCTGTTTTCCTGCAAAACTAGTGTACTATTATTTTCAAAGAGTTTTTGAGCGATACTTCATTTTTTAAAAAAATTATTTCAATGGATTTCTTTTAAAACAAAATTAGATGCAATTAGAATTTTAAAATTAACTTTCAGCTTGTAAATATTATTATCTCGCATTAGTTTTGTTAATGGCACGTTTAATTTGAGACCATCCGTAGGGGACATATGCCATTCTTTTTAACTGCTTAGCATCTGAATTAACATTTTCTGCTTTGGTAGGTCCCCACCTTATGAAGGAGGGCCTGCCTTCCACTGTAAACGTTGAAAAAGCAACTACTCACTTTCCCAGCCTGGACGCTGATCACACACACCTACATCATGTGACCTAAGCTTCGTCTATCGTGTGTTCTTACTCCAAAATGTGAATGTCTACAAGGCAGCAGCTGCTTCTTGATATCTTGCATAGTGTCTGCAGCTCATTCAAATTCCTATGGGTGCAAGTGGCAGAAATTCCCGCAGCAGCTCCCATTTGTCGTGTGAGCTGTGCCCCCTGTGTCATCTCTGCCCAAAGATGTGTGAGTGGTATTTCCATAGGACACGTTCTACAGAATATAATAGAACTTATTCATTTATTCATTTTTGGATGCATATCTAAGAAATGCTGTTCTTAGTTTTCCTGGATATGAGGGAACAGTCGGTAAGGAACTAAGAACCTTGACTGATTATGAGAAACTCCAAGCATCTTGCCTCCAATAGAATAATTCTAAATGGACAGCCAGGCATTAGCGGGAGATGTCTCTGCTTACAAAAACTAAACAAAAGTAGACACTAACATAAAAATCATACCGCCCTTCTTCCCTTCATTGCTAAAGCAAAAACTTCTTTTCTAACCTCTAAGACTTTGAAGAATTATTCTATGCTATCTTTTCCCTTCATTGCTGTTCATCATATTAATTTTCACCTTATTACTCATTAACAAAAAAAAATTGAAAAAAGAGATTTTCACAGGAGATTCCACATCCTGAAACTCTAAGATTGATTAATGTTTTCACATTAAGAAGTGATTTAGGTTACAGAAAGCATTGTTTTCTGATTTTTATATTGGATAGTATATAGGAGGACTTCTCAGAATATATATGTTACTAACCAATAGTGTATATTTATATGGTTAAAAAGACCATCACTGCAAATATTCAGTTATTTAATCCATATTAAGGAACCATAATATAAAAAGAAAGAACTAAGTGATTACCCAAATTGAGACAAAAACGTTAAGATATTCAAGACTATTGTGTAATATATTCCTCTGAATTACCAATTACTTCCGCATCAGTAGAGCCATGTAAAATCGGCATGCTGTTTAGAAAATTAGAAGAGGAAAGTAAATGTTTTTTCCCTGAGCAGCATGTTACAGAAGATGATTTTCAATGATTAAAAAACCCAGCAATTTTCTTTTATCTAAATGGATTGCCCCCTCACCATCTTCTAGAGGCTGCCAGTTATAATGATCTTACAGATTTACTTTCCATCACAAATCACTCATCCTTCAGCAAAACCAATTCTGATAAAAAGGAAGATTATTTATAATTAAGGAAAATGCAAATGTTTGATATTTTAAGCAATTGATAAATTTATTGCACTATGTGTATATTTATGTTCCTAAGATCTAGGACCACGTGATTACTATTTACTAATTTCTTTTGATATCACATAGTAATTTAAAATAGTATTTACTATTGATATTACATATTTAAGTAATTGAAATTGTGTCAATCATTAAAATATGTTTAAAATGAGAGTAATTTAATTATATTGGATTACTCTAGAAAGGACGATATGCTTTAAAAAGAGAGATAAAGGTCTATTTCTGCAGTGGTAAAGTATCTCATTTCAGAAACAATTATAAATTTGGGGACAAATATGAGAAAAAAACTCCACCTTTTTTTTTAAGATTTTATTTATTTATTTGACAGAGACAGCCAGGGAGAGAGGGAACACAAGCAGGGGGAGTGGGAGAGGAAGAAGCAGGCTCCCAGCGGAAGAGCCTGATGTGGGGCTCGATCCCAGAACGCTGGGATCAAGCCGTGAGCCGAAGGCAGACGCTAAATGACTGCGCCACCTAGGTGCCCCAAAAAACCCCCCACCTTTTGATGACATATTGAGAGTAAGTAAAAAAGGCAAGAACTGAAGGTAATACCATCCTTGAAAGAAGAGAAACGCTCTACATAAAGCCTTCATTTATTTGGCTGGTTCACTGACTACACTCCCAAATTTGGGCCCACAGAGGGATGGCACTCATGTCAACTTCAGCCAACTTACCTGCCTGGTCTGGTAGAGTTTGTAGCTGCCTTAGAGATTGGTTACTAAAAGGAAGATCCTGGAAAGGAGGAGGTCACAATGTGGTAAGCCAACAACAGATTAAAAATTTCACCATATTCATAGATAACTTCAAAATGCACATGATCAAGCCAACCCCCCAGAACACCAAAGGCAAAGGAACAAGCAGAGAAAGTCTAGAATACTCTGTTCTCTCTGCTGTATTCTGGTTCATCCACTGAGGCCTTCACCCTCTGAGATTTTTTATATAGCAGTCTCAGGTCTGAGCTCCCAAATAGTAGTCACCAGGTTTTGTCTTCTGTATCTTAAGCTAGTGTTTGAATCATGGTTTCTACTCCACCTTAGCTGGTAAACTCAGGGTATAAGGGCTCTATGCTTATTTATCTTTCTGAATTCACACTTTTTCCTTCTTGGTTTCCTCCCTCCCACCTTCCCTCCCTTCTGTCTTTTCTTCCTTCCTTTTGCTTTTCCGTGTTTTTTTTTTTCCCCCTCTAAGAATACCTTCTCATTTTCTCTGTTATAGCAATCATTTAAACAGGTAAAAACAATTTAATCTAGAATTATAGTTGATCATTATGAGAAAGGTCTCTTTGAGAAGTTGACCTACCATATTTTTGAAAGAGAAGCTCATTGCACAGTTTTAGCAAAATAGCAAGCAATACATCTTTTTGACTTGCGATCAAATTCATTCTGCCCTATGATTGAGTTGAAGGTTCCATGACACAATAGTTAAGTTGGGTTTTTTCCTATCTCAGTGAAACACTCATCAAAGGAATTTCACTGTGAATAAAAATGACTGGATATTACTTATTTTTTAACTAAAGTATAACTTTCATCATATGTAAAGAAGCCTCAGGTAATCAACTATCTTTATCTACCGATTGAACTTACATTTCATTGTTGTGATGTTGTCAGGTGCAATTAGATAGTGAATTTGTAAAACCATGGTGGAAGGAATGCTTTTATATTAGAGTAGGTCATCACAATTTGGCATTCCTTCATAAAAATCTCCACAAAGATCAATGATTTAGTCGCCGATTTTAACAACTTTATCACTTTTACAAAAGATGAATATTTTCCACACTGTGAAAACATGAAGTAGATGCCTGGAGGTAAGCTAGTGACACAGTAATATAGAGCCAACTGGTATACTTGGTCTGCAAATGCCATTGAAGTGTATTATATAACGCAGCATTATCGAGACTGCAGGCATTCCACATATTATTTTAAAAGTGATTTGAAATCAATATCATTTGGGGGCACCTGGGTGGCTCAGTCAGTTAAGCCATTCGACTCTTGATTTCAGTTCAGGTCATGATCTCAGGGTCATGAGATCGAGCCCTGTGTGGGCTCCATGTTCTGTGCAGAGTCTGCTTGAGATTCTTTCCTTCTCCCTCTGCCCCTCGCCACTGCTCGCTCTCTCTCTTTCTCTCTCAAATAAATAAATAAATAAATAAAATCTTTTAAAAAATTGATATCATTTGAAAATGTGTTCATCATTGATTTCCCAATCAGGCACTTTATATAAAATGTATCCTCATTGTACAAAATGGTCTTAGCATGAATGTTTCATAAACTTTAACATAAAAATTTTGTCCTGTATTTAAGAAGCTATTGTTTAAATAGGAGTACATTAAAAAGCATTGATAGCATTATACATGGATTTGGTAATCTCTTTTTTCATTCATATTCAATATAACTTTATTTATTTATTTATTTAAGATTTTATCTATTTTCGAGGGACAGAGAGAGAAATAGCATGCAAGCAGGGGGAGGAGTAGAGAGGAAAGGAGAGGGACAAGCAGACTCCAGGCTAAGCAGGGAGCCCTATACAAAGCTCAATCCCAGGATCGCAAGATCGTGACCTGAGCTGAAGATAGACACTCAACCAACTGAACCATCCAGGCACCCCTCAATGTAACTATATTTATAACCCAAGGTTTGACCAGCTGTTCTTTTACTGTGGTCAAATTATCTGTCAAGATGCTTTTATAGCTCATCTTGAAGGAAATAAAACATATATCCTTCTTTAATTGTTCTTGCATTATTGACAATTCTTTCTTTTTAGCTATAAAAAAATGGATGTAAAACCAAATTGTCATGCTTCATAAAAATAATTTGAAGTTGAGTAACATAATCAGATGACTAAAACATGATTAAACAGAACTGAGGTTGTACAATTAAAAATAAAAATTTGAGGCACCTGGGTGGCTCAGTTAGTTAAGCATCTGCCTTCTGTTCAGGTCATGATCCCAGGGTCCTGGGATCAAGTCCCACATTGGATTCCTTGTTCAGCGGGGAGCCTGCTTCTCCATCTGCCTGCCACTCCCCCTGCTTGTGCTCTCTCTCTCTGACAAATAAATGAATAAAATCTTAAAAAAATAAATTTAAAAATAAAAATTTCTGCTCTATATCGTCCTAAATTATGTCCTCTTCAAAGAAACCACTTGTAAAAGTTGTCTTCATCTTGGGGGGGGGGCAGGTGGCTCTGTTGGTTGGGCAGCTGTCTTCCACTCAGGTCGTGATCCCAGGGTCCTGGGATGGAGTCCAGCATCAGTCTCCCTGCTTGATGGGCAGCCTGTCCCTGTCCACCACTTGTGCTCTCTTGTGCATGCACACTCTCTTTCTCTCTCTCTCTCAAATAAATAAAATATTTTAAAAGAGTTGTCTTAATCTTTTTGATAAAATTTACATACTGTGCACATATGTCCATTCCTTAATTTCAGGTATTTGTTAACTACCAAAGAATTTAGCTTATGGAAACTATATCCACCTCTTTGCTCACTGCTCTCAAATTTTGTGTTTTGTGGTTATTTCTATTTATATGATATATTTTAAAATTACATCTTGATCTGTCAATATTAGAAATTATATTTTAGTGTTTTATTAAGCCTACAATTTTGCCACCGTCTGCAATCTCCTTTTCACTTACCAGCTGCTATATCATTTCAAGAATACTATGTTATTTATAACATTTATATTCTGGTCAGTAACTATAATTCAATCTTTTCTATTTTTTTCTGTAGGTTTATCTTAAAGGGAAAACTAGTGGACAGCATTTACATAATTATGATTATTAAAATATTAATATATGCATAAAATACTATATTAAAACAGTAGAAAAGGGAATTTAGCCAAAATCCACTAACTTTGTTTCTCTAGGTGAATGATTCAGGGAAAAATTGAAATGCATTCTATCTTGCATTCTTTTTTTTTTTTAAGCTTTTATTTAAATTCTAGTTAGCTAACATACAGTCTAATAGTTTCAGGTGTCTCAGGACAAGTGTAGCAGTATTACAAAACCATGACTATGTTTCCTGTGCTGTAGCTGTTGTCCCCATGACTTATTCATTGCATACCTGGAAGATTGTACCTCCCACTCTCTGTCATCCACAATTTCATACCCCCACCACCATCTCCTCTGCCAACCATCGGTTCATTCTCTATATTTATGATTCCATTTCTGATTTTTGCTTCTTTATTCATTTATTTTGTTTTCTGGATTCCACAAATAAGTGAAATCATATGGTATTTGTGTTTTTCTGTCTGACTTATTGCACTGAGCATAATATCCTCTAGGTCTATCCATGTTGCTACAAATGGCAAGATCTCACGCTTCTTATGGCTAATATTCCCTTGTATATATATATCACCTCTTCTTTATCCGTTTACCTATTGATGGACACCTGGGTTGCTTGCATATCTTGGTTATTATAAATAATGCTGTAATAAACATAGGGGCACATATATCTTTTCAAATTAGTTTTCATTTTCTTTGGGTAAGTATCTAGTACTGGTACCTTATATGATAATTCTAGTTTTAAGTTTTTTAGGTATCTCCATATTGTTTTCCACAGTGGTTGCACCAATTTAGATTCCCACCAACAGTGCACGAGGGTTTCTTTTTTCTGCACATGCTAATACTCGTTATCTCTTGTCTTTTTTTTATTCTAGCCATTGTGACAGGTGTGAGGTGATATCTCATTGTGGTTTTGATTTTCATTTCCCTGATGATGAGTGATGTCCTAAGCCTTTTTTAAAAGGAACATTTGGAAAGGTGGCTAGCTTCTGAAAAACATTGTGTATGGTAATGTGTATTTTGCCTGTTTTGATTCGATTTACAATTGTGTGTTCATAACCACAAGCCTTTAAAAATCTGGAGGTATTGATCTCCTTGCATTCAGTATTGTTAATGTAAATATCTGATTCTAGTATGATTCTTGTTAGTGTCCTGTACTTTTTCTTTTAAAATGTTTAGTATCCCTTGTCTTCACCTTGCATACTTGTTTCAAGCTATAGTAATCAAGATAGTATAATATAGGCACAAAAGCAGGTACATAGATCAATGGAACAGAATAGAAAACCTAGAATTAGACCCACAACTATATGGGTCACAATTCTATGGTCATTTAATCTTCAACAAAGCAGGAAAGAATATCCAATGGGGAAAAGACTGTTTCTTCAACAAATGATGTTGGGAAAACTGGACAGCAACATGCAAAAGAATGAAACTGGACCAGTTTCTTACACTGTACATAAAAATAAATTTAAAATGGATGAAAAACTAAATGTGAAACAGAAAACCATCAAAATCTTAGAGGAGAACACAAGCAGTAACCTCTTTGACATTGGTCACAGCAACTGCTTATTAGATACTTCTCTTGAGATAAGGGAAACAAAAACAAACAAAAACTATTGGTACTACATCAAGATAAAAAGCTTCTGCACAGCAAAGGAAACTCTGTAATCTTTCATGTGAATTCACAACATTCACCATTTTGTTTTGTAGTAGTTAAGTGAAATTTCAGACTCTAAATAGTATATGGTAAAACAACAGTTTTGTAAGTCAGTCTTTAACGATACAATGAATTAGGCAAGAAGTACTAAGTACGTATGAAAAATTACATAAAGGTCATATATTCAGGTTGTGACACTTCAGGGTTTTTTGTATAAAAGGAATCAGAGTTCATTTTTATTTCAATATATGTTTCATGTAGGCATTTGAGTATGTTTTCTACCAAATTTCTTGGTATAATTGATTAATGCTTTCACATTTCTTGTCAAAATCTTTGGGGGTAATATTAGAAACAATTCCATATCTGTGAGTCTTAATTATTTCATATCCTTGTATTCTAAGTTTTCCCTCACATTTTTAGTGGTTTTAAACCTATGGTCAAATTTATGCTTTTAAGATGTTTGTGAAACAAAATAAATGAAAACTAAAAATATTGAATTATCAAAATGAAGACATGGAATTTTTATGAATTTATTTATGCTCGTGTGGCAAACTGTTTTGAGAGCCCCAAAATTCAAAATGTTTTCTCCACGTATTTGAATGAAATTAATTTTCCAGAGAAAATATCCATACTCAACATTCATTCTCTAGCTTTCTTTACATGGATCCAGTTCCAGGTACCCTTCTTTTGAGAAGTAGAGAAGCAAATAAATCAGAGGGTCCGTGAAACACAAGCAATTCAATTAGTATGCACACCTTTTCCTGATACTGAGGTTAGAGAGATATTTCTCTGAGGATTTGTCATAGGAAAAGCAGTATGTAGCAAAAAGCAACAAATGCCTTAGGGATGTTTCTTATACAATCCCTCATTGCATGATGATGGCATCTTGCCAAAAGGCAGTTCTGTAAATGCTCTTGTATTAGGAGGTGGTAAAATTATGTGATGCAGGCTGCTGGTACACTTACACTATGGATTAATTTACAGATAGCTATTAGAGCATTTAAAGGTATGAGTGCAGTGCTTACCATTCCGAAATTTTCCCATAAATATTTTACCTCTCAACTTACTTTTCATAAATATTGAGCTATATCAGATTTGACGTTATACATCCTGACAAGCAATTGGATTGCAACCATTCCATATTGATGCTTCGGTGCAGGGTGCCATTTGTTCACAGCTGATGTGGGGAAAAGAATAAAAGTTACTTGTGAAAGCTGAGGTACCTAAGAGGGAAATATGCCAGGATAAGGAAAAAACAACAACAAAAGCTCAATACTACACAGAGGTCACCTAAGCAAATACAAAATGCAGTATACATTTCTCCCCCCAAAAATTACAAAATAAAGAAATCTATTTTCCAGATTTTTAAAATTTTGTTTTAATTCCAGTGCAGTTAACTTAGTACAATATAGTCATCTAACAGTTCCATACGTCACCTGGTTCACATCAAGATAAGTATACTCTTAATCCCCTTTCCCTATTTCCCCTGTCCCCCCATGCACCTCCCCTCTGGTGACCATCTGTTTGTTCTCTATAGTTAAGAGTCTGCTTTTTGATTTGTCTCTTTTTCTTCCTTTTTCCCTTGTTTTGTTTTTTCATTGCACCTATGAGTGAAATCATATGGTATTCATCTTTCTCTGACTTATTTCACTGAGCATTATACTCTCTAGGTCCATCCATGTCATGGCAAATGGCAAAATTTCATTCTTTTTGTGACTGGGTAATAGTCCCATTGTATGTATATATACATCTTTGATATCCATTCATCTGTGGATGGACGCTTGGGCTGCTTCCGTAATTTGGCTCTTGTAAATAATGCTGCAATAAATATGGGGTGCATATATCCTTTCCAATTAGTGTTTTTGTATTCTTTGGGTAAACACCCTGTAGTAATGACCATACCAAGATCTCAGTGAGCACCAAACATTTGCCCATGAACCAAACACATTTTACATTTTTTACGCTGGAATACTGTTTTAGGGGATAAAGAGACACTTAAAATTAGAAAATTCCACAAAATCAGCTAGCTTCCATAATGTATTAGAAAATACAGTTTAGAAAAAAAAAATTGAGTTTCTTTAGCACATTAGAACATATGGCCACACTGGATTCACAGTCTTCTATGATAGCATTTCGCTGGAGCTATGCAGGTTTGTCTCATTTAGATGGTGCACGTTGGGAGTCCTTGTAGATATTAGCTTTCATGGCTTCTACCAAAAACATAGCTTAATAAATGCAAGCTAAGAAGATTTTTTAATATTTTATTTGATGTATAGTATATATACAATAAATTGCACATAAAAGACGTTTATCCGTCTTACTGTTGATAGATATTTTTGATTCCAGTTTGTATCTTTAAATAGTTAAGCCACTATAAACATTAATGTACATGTCTGTTGATGGTGTATGGCCTCATTTCCATTAGGTAAATTCCTAGAAATGACACTGGTGTCTTAGAATATGTTTAGTAGACACTGCCATTTTTCCTAAAATAGCTTGCTAACAGTGTTTGAGAGTTTGTTTCTCATCTGTTATTGACAATTTGTTTACATATTCATTTTTAGTCTATCCCTGTAGGCATGTAAGGGTATGTATCTCATTTTGATTTTCATTTGAAAATTGCTGAAAACAAGTAACAAAGCCCTTTCTCACATCATGACGACGAGGCATCATTTTCCTTGAATTATCTGTTCAAAACTATTACGTATTTTTTAGAGAGACGCTCCTCTTTTTCTTATGAATTTGAAGGTATTCTTTATGTATTTCAGATGCAAATCCATTGTATAACATACGAAAATTATTTGGGGGAACGGAAGTACTTAATTTTAATGAAGCCAGATTTATTAAATAAAATGTTCATGCATGTTTAGTGTGATTTCATGTTCTTTGCTAAATCTGCACTTATCTCAGGATTATGGAGATATTCTGTAGTATTAGCATCAGTAAGTTTTATGGTCTTACTTTTCACATTCAGGAGAGTATTCCATCTGGAACTGATGCTTGTTTATGCTGTAAGGTATTTTTCAAGATCTTTTTTCTTCTATGTATCAGTTAAACCCAGCACCACTTATTAAGACACCATTCTTTCTCCAACCACATTTCAGTGACAGCTTTTTATTTTTATTTATTTTTTTATAATTTTTATTTTGTTATATTAGTCACCATACAGTACATCCCCAGTTTTTGATGCAATGTTCCATGATTTTATTTGCGTATAACACCCAGTGCACCATGCAATATGTGCCCTCCTTAATACCCATCACCAGCCTATCCCAATCCCCCACCTGCCTCCCCTCTGAAGCCTCAGTTTGTTTCCCAGAGTCCACAGTCTCTCATGGTTCATTCCCCCTTCTGTTTACTCCCCTTTCCTTCTTCCCTTCCTTCTCCTACCGATCTTCCTATTTCTTATGTTCCATAAATGAGTGAAACCATATGATAATTGTCTTTCTCTGCTTGACTTATTTCACTTAGCATAATCTCCTCCTGTGCTGTCCATGTTGCAGCAAATGTTGAGAAAGCGTTCTTTCTGATGGCTGAGTAATATTCCATTGTATATATGGACCACATCTTCTTAATCCGGTCATCTGTTGAAGGGCATCTTGGCTCCTTTCACAATTTAGCTATTGTGGACAGCGCTGCTATGAACATCGGGGTGCATTTCAGTGACGGCTTTTTAAATCCAGAGGCCATATTTGTGTTGAAACATGTCAGAAATGTATTTTTTTCCCCATTAGTCAGTTTGTCTATTCTGTCACCTATACTGGTTTGTCTTACTTCTTGTGGCATTAGAATGAGTCTTGATGTCAGATGGTATATGCTCTCCAATTTTTATCTTCTTTAAGATTCTATGAGTTCTTCTCGGCACTTTTCATTTTCCTACAATTTGAAGAATCAGCTTCCAATTTTTGACAAAGATGCCTATTGAGATTACATCAATACTATTGCTAAATTGGTAAGATATGAGATGTTTAGCAATATTGAGTCATTTAAATCCTGAACATGTATTTCCACGTAATTACATCATCTTTAATTTGCCTCCTAGATGTTAAATACCTTTTGGAGTAACACAATATCAGATGTATTCCTTGATATCTGATGTTTCCTGTTGTTTTTACAAGTGATTTCTTTTTAAATTTTATCCTTTAATCATTTGTGACTACAGTGAATTTGTTTTATTCATCAAACTTGTTGGTCAAATTCATTTATTATGTTTAATATTCTATCTTCAGATTCTTTGGAATTTGTTACATAAAAAGACAGGAGATAAAAATATTTTCATTTTATTCTTCAGATAATTTCAATTGTGTTTCTTTTTCTTTTCTTAGTAGAGTTCTAGAGCTTTGGTCCAGTTTGAACGAAGTGGGAATGATGAATATTTTTATCTTATTCCTCATTTCAGAGGGAAAGCATTAACTATTTCACCATTAAGTATAAAGTTCACTGGTGCTGGTTTTAAGATATATTTATGAGATTTATATTTGGACAAGAGTTTTCTCATGAATGCATGTTGTATCAGATGGCTTTGAGTTTTTATTTGAGGTGGTCATGTAATTTATTTTTCAGTCTGTTAAATGAGGAAATAATTGAGTTTTGAAAGTTATGCCAATTTTGTAGTGCTGAACTAGATCACACGTGGTCAAATTTCAGACCATTTTAATATTTTATTTGACGTAGTTGCTGCTTTCTACTACATCTTCCTAGAATTACTTCAAACAACTTTTTTCAAATCTTTTTTTTCCCCTCAGATACTGAAAAAAATATGTTCAAATTTCCTATTTTGTTTTCACATCTATCTACTTCACTTTTTATTTTTGTCAGTTTTTACTTTCCTAGGCAGGTGAAGCGATCGATTTAATTCAGTCATACACTGACTCAGCTGTGGGTAAGACTGCGTGTCTGTTAGGGTTCTGTTTACCGCCAAATACTTTCCACCACTAGAGTTTCATCAGCGAACAATGTCATCCACATTAGAGATTGAGGATCTCACCAGAGTATTACTTGCTGCAGGGGTCTTAACTCTAAGGCTTCAGCTCTGTTTTCGGAGACTTTTTGTTTTGTCCCTTAGCTTCATGTCCCAAATAACTTCTGAAATTAACAAACATTTTGAGGGGAAAACTGGCAGACTGAAACCTCAATTCACCACTCTTCTTTTCTCAGTAGAATTCCGGCTCCTCAACTCTTATTGTGTCATTCTTACTGTTATTATTGTAGTCTCTCCAGCCTCTGATGATTATTGAAAGCTATGCTGATTTAGTGCTCATTTTAATGTCTTTGACCAAATCTTGGTAATGTCCGTCTCTTTGCCTTGTGCACGGAAATAACCAATGTTCTTATGGAAGAGTGACTGCAGAGTTGTTTACCTTTCTCCATGGAAATGCCTTCTGCAGCATTTTGTGCCTTTCAATTTTTGATGTCCCAGAGTGGCTATAATAGCACTTGAATGGAGAAAGAGAGAGAGACCAGCCTCAAGTAATCCTATTGCCATTTACAGCCTAGCCGCAAAAGTGATGCAGTGTCATTTCCTTTGGAGTTTATTGATCAAGGCAGTTACACAGAGCTGTCCAGTTTATGGGGGAGGAAACATAGATTTACTTCTCAACGTAAAAGTGGGATTTAGGATAAATACTGGTACAGCTCTCTTTGAAAATTATGTTGTGCAATATCTAGGTTATCGTGATCATTAATTCTATATGTCATCTGGACTGGGTAAAGATGCCCAGATAGCTGGTGAACATTATCTCTGGGTGTTTCTGTGAGTCCACCTCTAAAAGAGATGAGCATTTGAATCAGTAGAGTTAATAAAGAAGATTGCCTTCACCAGTGTGGGTGAGCATCTGACAATCCCCTGAGCGCTTGAATAGAACAAAAACGTAAAATACGGGTGAATTTTCTCTCTCTGCTAGAGCTGAGACGTCTGTATTCTCCTGCCTTTATAAAGGGTGCTCCTGGACCCATCTTGTGCCCTTGTACATGGGTGCTCCTTGTTCTTGAGGCTTCAGACTCAGCCCAGGACTTATGCCATCAGCTCCCCTGTTTTCAGGCTGTCACACTTGGATGAACTATACCACTGGCTTTCCTGGTTCTTCCGTTTGCAGATGGCAGATCATAGGACTACTTAGCCTCCACCTGTGTGCGAGTCAATTCCTATAATAAATCCTTCTATTTATATCCATACATATTAGTTACCCAAATATGAGCTTTCTACATAGATCAAGTAAAAATTGACTTATCAATTGGGACCATATCACTTAAAAATAGAAATAAAATACAAGTT
Organism: Ailuropoda melanoleuca; assembly: GCF_002007445.2. Taxonomy (NCBI): domain Eukaryota; kingdom Metazoa; phylum Chordata; class Mammalia; order Carnivora; family Ursidae; genus Ailuropoda; species Ailuropoda melanoleuca. The sequence goes on from NC_048223.1 coordinate 54,636,588, forward strand.
TCCAATCTTAAATTTTAAAGCTCATGTCAAGTCAAAGCAACAGCAAGATATGTAGCAACAAGGTTCTTTTTGGCTTTAGGAAGACTATAATCACCAAAATGTTTATATCTCTAAGATGGTTTATTTATACCGTGCCTCTGAATTTTCCCTATTGTCTGGAAAAATAGTTCCTCTTGTTGACACATAAAAGGAAGAGTAGCCAGAGCTCATAAACCTTAGGTAAACGGCTCTGAGCAGGTATTAGCTGTAGATTTATGCCTTGTCACATGGCCATTAGCACAGTTATATGTTACCACTTATAGAGCAGCTTTGGGTTAGAAATTTCTATTCTCAACAGCCAGCAGACTTATATGCGTGATGTTAACTATTCTCTGTGAATATGTGTGTTTGTGTGTGTACGTGTGGCATAAACTGTAGAATTTCATTCATTACTCTCTTTACCCCAATCAGAATAATGAGAGAGAGCAATTTAATCATTGCTTAAATGAGAATGAAGTTTCAGGAATCAAAATCTACGTTATATCTTTCCCTTTAAATCATCAGTACTTTTCTTTCAGAGTTGCCCTTTAGAATGACTGTTACTTCCTTCTTCAATTTACTTTCCAGTTCTACAGACTTCATATGACCCTCCTACCCCTGATATTATCCTTTTCTTCTTTCTTTTCGGAATCCTGGTGGCATTTATTTTCTGAAAAAATCAGTTGTCATTGGATTTAGGCTAATTTAAATTAAAAACTTCCAACTAGTACATTTACTTGGTTTCTTGTTATGTATTATTCCATTTAATTAAACTGTTTAAAACATAGATTTTATTATCCAAATGGTAAAGATAAAAAATTCCAAATGGTATTTTGGTATAAAAATGGCTATGGTAAAGATTAAAAAGTTCATCTTTAGCTTGAAACCCAAGAGGTGACGGTGCCTGGATCTAACACAGGACCCAGAATAGTGCCTGTTCCGAGGAGCCAGACTGGAAAACCTCATGATCCACAAGACACTGGGGAGAGCTGTATAGATGGGTGCCTCTGCAACCAGGAATAATCATCTCCAGACTGACCCTGCTTTAGTTTTGCCTAACAAATCATGAATGAAACCAATATCTGAAAGAACCAAACTACTTCTAAGTAACTTAACTACATCCCATAACAAAGCTCAGTATTTTTAGGCATATAAAATATCCAAGACTCCATCAAGGTAAGATTTACAATGTTTGGCATCCAGCAAAACATTACCAGGCATACAAGGAAAATAAAATTAATAATAAGGAGACAAAGTAATCTATTAAACCTAGTATGGATGTTGGAATTAAAAAATAGTGAAATACATTAAACCAGTTATCAAAAATGTTTCTCACTTTTGGTTTCAGTCCAACATGTAAAGACCTTGCAAGTTGCCTTTCATATCCTTAGAATATGTAAAAACTGAACAAATTGATTATTGAACAAATTGATTTTTCTTGAAACTTAGAGAATTGAAGTAGCAGGGTGAGCTACTGCCCCAGTTCCAGAGAGTCACACAAGTACAGAGAATTGTAGCCAAGATTGTCTTGCCTTGAGCAGAAGCCGCTGGAGAAACAAGCAGGTAGGAAGCCTTAAATGATAATTTCGACATATTCGTGTTAAAGTAGCATAAGCCTGAGAAAGTCTTAAGGGCTGTAGTCTTAGGAAGCCCCCATCCCTCCAGTGGTTTTCACCTCCAAGTAAAACATAATTTCTCATTGTGAAGACCCAAGAAAAATCCCCTATTGGCTCTGGCAGGAGGTGGGGAAAGTGACCAACTTGAATTATGCCTGGAGTGTTGTCCTGAACAAAAGCCTACTCTAAGGTAACTTCACCCATTTCCAGCCCCACTGGCCTTCTTGACTCACACTTGTGGAGGACACAGGGACACAGGACCTCTAAAGATTGACATGCATACATAACATAATAGAGTGCTTCACCTCTCCCGCATCTTAGCACCATTTCTACAGACTTCCAGTATAATAATAGTGGATTACAGGCACAAGAAAAATTATGCAAATTATGCAAAGGAAAAAATTCATCTATGCAAAGGAATAAAAAGCACCAGAAATGGTAACTACATATGAGATTTTTTTCTTATTATTTAAAACAACTCTTTAAAAATAACAATGGAATGTGAAATGTAAAACATATATAAAAAATAAACATAATGCAATAATAGGACTGAAGTCTGCATGAGAGAAATAAAAACACACTATTTTAAGACACTTATAATGTGGATGAAATATGCTGTCACTTGAAAGTAGACTGATAATTTAAATGTATATTCTATAAAACATAAAACAAGAACCAAAGTCATAAAGAGCTAATTCACTAATGAAGTAGATAAAATGGAAAATTAAAAAATATATTCAATTAATACAAAAGAAAGCAAAAACGGGAAGGGAGACAAAAAAGAGATGAGCAAACAGAAAATATATAACAGGATGATACATGTGAGCCTAACTATAATGATAAACACATTAACTATAAGTAGCTAACTAAAAGCTCAAGACTGTTAGGTTTGATAAAAGTGGAAAGCGAAACTATGTACTGCTTACTAAAACAAACAAACAAACAAAAAACACCTAAAAAATGTTACAGCTAAAAAAATAAAGAAAACTATACACCACAAAAAAGCTACTCAAAAGAAAACCTGAGTGTCTCTGTTAATATCAGGTAAAGTAGATATTAGAACAAAATTTAAGCCCAAGGACAAAGAAAGCCATTTTAGAACAATAAAAATTTAATATTTAAGAGGATTTTTTAAAAATACAAGTATTTACGTACCTCATAATGGGCCTCAAAACATGAAGATGGAAAATGTTAGAAATGCAAGAAAAATAGACAAATTAGTATTTATAGCTGGAGATTTCAGTAATCCTCTTTCAACAATAAAACAAATATTCAAAATGTCAATAAGGATATAGATACTTCAACAGTACAATAAAGCAGTTTGACCGAATTAACATTTATGGATATCAGAATACTCGTTATAAGTACACATGGACTACTTACCAAGATAAAATATATTTTAGACCATTAATCAAATCTCAATAAATTTAAAAGGATCCAAGTCTTACAAATTTGTTGACTGACCAATATGGGACTAAGTTATAAATCACTAAGAGGAAGACAACTGGAAAATCCTAAGTATTTGGAAGTTGAGTAATGGACATTTAAATAACAAATGGATGAATGAAGAAATTCAAAGGGAAATTAAAGGGCCTTTCGATTGGAATGCAAGTGAAAATAAAATATTTGTGGGATGCCACTTTATTATTATTTACAAAAAATGTATACCAATAAAGACCCATATTAGAAAAAAAAAGTCTCAAATCAGTGACCTCACTTTTCATCTTACAACACTGGGAAAGAGAGCAAATTAAACTCAGAGTAAGTGAGCAAAAGCAAGTAATAGATTAGAGTATAAACTAGTGATATCAAGAACTAGAAAAACATAGAAAAAAAATAAAGAAACCAAATTGGCTCTCTGAGGAAACCAATAAAATTGATAAACTTCTAGCCAAACTGGGTCAGAAAAAAAGGATGACAGAACTAATGTCAGGAATCAGAGGGGTCACACCAAGACATCTACCACAGATTTTTAATGAATAGCAAGAAAATATTGTGACTAATTTCATGACATTAAATTTGAAACTATGACTGAAATGACAAAATTCTTTAAAAGACACAAACTACCAAAGTTCACTTAAAGAATAAACAGGTATTCTGAGTAGCACTGTATCTATTAAGGAAGTTGAACTTACAGGTAAAAAAATCTTCCCACAAAGAAAACTTAAGCCCAAGATGTCTTCATTAGCTAATCCTACCGATATCTCAGGAAGAAATAGGAAAAGTTCTACACAAACTCATCTAGATAATTAAAGAGAAGGAAAATAATTTCTAACTCAGTATATGATAGTAACATTACTTTGATACTTAGACTAGACAAGAACATTAAAAAAAGGGAAAACTACAGGCTGAAAACCTTCACGAACACAGACGCTATCAAGCCAAATAAGAGTTGGGCAAGTAGATTCCAAGCATACATAAATACAATAGTACATTGTGACAAAGTGGGATTTATCCCAGAAATTCATGGTTCGCTTAATTTATCAACATAATATTGCAACACAACCATACTCAGCCAGTTATGATTGTCTCTACCTGCTTTCATACTACAATGGTAGAATGGAGCAATTGGGAAGAAATATTATGGCCTGCAACGTCCTATATATCTTACACGGTCCTATTGAGGAAAGGACTGCCGATTCCTGATCTATGTAGAAAATCTGAAAACCTACAAAAAGGCTACCGAAACTAATAAATGAGCTTAGCAAGGCAGCAGGGTACAGATCAACATACACAAATTTCCATATACCAGCAATAAAAAAATTGGAAATTGAAATTTTAAATGTATAGTAATATGAAAATATGAATGAGTTAGGAATAAATCAGAGAAAAAGATGTGAAAAACCTGTAGACTGAAAGTAACAAAATGCTGCTGTGCCATATTAAGAAGGCCTAAATAAATGGAGAAATGTACTGTCTTCGTGGTTGGGAATATTGAGTGCTATTAAGATGGCCACTCTCTCTAAATTGATTCTTAACTTCAATACAAATCTAATCAAAATTGCAAGAGGCATCTTTCAAAAAAATTGACAAATTGATTACAAAATTTATATGGATATACAAAGGACTTTGAAATGCCAAACACCTTTGAAGGAAAACAAAGTTGGTTTGTTGGGAAAATTAAGATTTTAACATACAGAAAGAGCTTCAGCTCATGCTTTGCACATTGTTTTTATTACTAGCCTCTACACTATGGCCTTGGGTAATAGAAATAAAACCAAAGCCAACGTTACAGAGCCTTGAAACTGCACCAGTCAGGTGCAAGAAGGACAAAGCAGTCAGGTATGTTGTAGGGTGTACTCAATCTAACTGGCCCAAGAGAAAAAGCAGTGCTAAATATTCACATATGTGAGATCAATAAATTAAATAGTTGGTCCTAAAAAATACGGATTTTTCCTGTTTTAATGAAAAACTAACTAGAAAATAAAATGTATGGGTCACCTTAGTTCTTTTTTTATTTTAATTTTTTTTAAAAAAGACTTTATTTATCTATTTGAGAGAGACAGAGTGCCTAAGTAGGGCTAGGGGCAGAGGAAGAGGGAGAAGCAGGCACCCCAGTGAGCAGGGAGATCAGGTGGGGCTTGATCCCTGGACTCCGGGCCCCGGGATCAGGACCTGAGCCCAAAGCAGACACTTAACTGACTGAGCCACCCAGGGGCCCCGGGTCACTTTAGTTCTATGTTCAAAATTACCTTGGTGCCTTTATGGCCAACTCTTCTGAACGGGGAAGAAGAGACCAAAATACCTAACAAATGTGCATACAGCTGAATATAAGAACAAGTGTTTTTCAGAACAAAATAGCAATGTTATCTAAAGTCCACTAGCTCAGGAGAAGATGAAACTTTAAACAAATCTTTAGAATTGTAAGCAAATTGAACATACAAAAAGGAGATGATTTGATAAAATACAAAAAAAAAAAAAAACACAAAAAACCCGACTATAAACTTGGATTGTTCACAAGATATAGCCTTGAAAGAGTATGTATAAAGAGGAGTGAGAAAAAGCATTTTTTTCCTGCAATGTTATTTACAGAGAGTAACTTTGCTAAATTTATCAAAAAAGAAATTGGTCGCATTCTATTAATACAGTGCCAGAAGACTAGCATAATTATTCTGCGTTCTTCCTTACGTGGAAAAAGGAACTGATTTTTATCCACATTTTGGTGCATACAACAGACTTCACAGACTAAAAAAGATACAAAATGCTCAGTGCTTGTTTGGGGAATTTCTGGAGCAACATTTATTTAAATTATGAACTGTACCCTCGAAATGCTTGCTGCCAGAAAGTTCGCCTCTGGAGACCACGCGCTAACTTTTTCTCCATGTTGGCAATGGCAGCAGTAACATGAACGATAACAAAAGTAGGTCATTTTTATGAGGGTTGTCTAGACAGTGAGTAGAGAAAATATGAAGGAGGTTATAGAATATTGATGTAAAGAACAACCACAACTCTGTTCGAAAGAGCAGTTCTATAAAATTAGAGCTGTCAGAGTAAATGAATTGTCCAACAAACAAAAAACAGTTGCACATGAAATGTGAACTCGCAAATAAATTTCACCAATCTCTGACAGTTTTAATACAGCTATCAATTTACATTTGTGACATAGTATTATATAAAGTAAATAAAACAGACATGACCATATATTTGATGCACAATCTGAGGGAGAAAAACTCTCCTTTCTATATAATTCATTTTTCTGGATATAAGATTTATCTTTCCACATTTATCTCGGCATCATCAGAATATATAAGATATTTTATACATCTGTGGTTTCAGATATGTTACCAATACATTTTGATCTGTGGATAGATATTGATGGTTAGGATTTTTTTAACCAAATCTCATTCATCTTTGCTTTGCAAAATATACGGTTCTACTTTGAAAATGTTCCCAAGCACGTTTTCCCACTCTGAGGCGGCAGAATGATAAAATTGAGTCAAAATTGATGTATTAGCAGCGTGACCTAAAACCGTTAATGCACAAAATTAAATTAAAAGTCCTAATTTGGTTTGGCCCAACCCTAAGAAATATTTCATATATATATAACCCCAGTTTTTCCTCTTAACATGTATTTTCCTTCTCTATAAGTGCTTCTTCTCTTTCTGAGTGACTTAAACTATGAATAGTCACATCATCAAATCCTACTCTTAGAAAGTATCCAATATCAATTGTTCACTAAATGTGTATTTAATTATTATAGTCTTCTCTTGTTTATTATAATTGTATATTGAAATACATTATCTTTTGCTATGATATTTACATTTTTACTCTTGTGAGAAATGTAAAACTCTATAACGAAAGGCTCCGGGGAGCTATTGAAGACACAGGGCAATGATAAGGGCATTATTTTACTTATTTATTTATTTTGAGGGGGGAGGGGCAGATGGAGAGAGAGAAAGAGAAAGAGAATCTCAAGCAGACTCCATGCTCAGCATGAGTCCGAGGTGGGGCTCGATCTAAGGACCCTGAGATCATGACCTGAGCTGAAATCAAGTCAGATGCCTAACTGACTGAGCCACCCAAGTGCCCCAGGGGATTATTATTTTGCAAAGGCAAATCGGACTGTTAGAAATTTCTTATTTCCTTATAATTTCTATCCACTCGTCCTAGTCTCCATTGTTGGAGGCATGTGTTAGTCAAAACAATTTCAAGTTATTCTCTAAATGATATTAGAGGAAAAATCTGCCTGTATTGAAATAAATGAGCTGAGTTTTTTACACAGACAACTGGCTATAGACCCCAAATAATGAAGAAATACAGAAGCAAAATTTCAAGGTAAAGTAAGGGATAACTATCAGTTCTTTGAATTTCACTTTGATAGCCTAATCTATAACTTTCCTTCTATATATCTACATTTTCCCTTTGCTTATGATATAGGACAAACAATAGGGGGAAAACATTTGCTTTCTGGTATTGCCACATCTGTAAGCAGACCCTTTAATACTGATATTTTAAGTAATTCTGGTTAGCAAGAAACTTCCAAATCCCATCCTTCACACACACACACACACACACACACACACACACACACACACACACACACAAACTGAGTCATGCAAAGAAACTGTGGACTTGCCAGGCTGGGATATTGCTCTGTTTTGGCACCTCATTAATTGAATCCTGCTGGGATTCACTTTGGAAATGAAATGCCTAATTTCAGCAAAAGAGAAAGAAAAGGGAACCGAAACAAAGCAAGTTATTAACCTGGAATCATCTCTTGGATTTAATTCCTGGTAATATAGACTGTCAATTCAATCTAATGGTAACCAAATAAATAAATACTCTAATAAAAGGAATTTGTTGTTTTTTATTCTTTATCTCCCTGAGAATGTGAGCCATCCCACACAACCTGAAGCAGAGTGGGACTAAATCAGTCACCAGAGCACAAACTTAATCTTTTGGCAGCTAAACAGGAGCTAAGGGAATGCAGTGCTTCCCTGCATAAAAATTTCTTCATATGCGCAATGGACCAAAGCAATTCACACAGAATGAATATAAATTCTCTTTCCCATTAGCATGTGAAGCTGTTTTCCCACCACCCATACAAACCACAAATCTCAATTGACTTTTCATATGCCCATATGACATATTGTCTGGATTTCTTACCATTGGGCAATTTGTCTGAAGACTTTCATAATAGTCCTCATCAATTTCAGGACTCACTGTGGATATAAATTTTAGTTTTGATATAATCTGCATAAAGTTAGAAGACCAACATTCCTCATTATTCTGAATACTGGATTTCTATTGATTAAATTATATGTTAACTTGGTGTCAGCTAAGTCAGCTTTGTTTGACTAATGAATTTACTGAACTAAATCATAAATACCCTTTGTGCATAACATTTTGGTAGGTGAATCCATCCCATGATTCAATTGTTCATTTATTGAGCTTAAGTGCAAAATGTGTTTGTAACCTCCCCAGATCGTAGGGACACCTTCAGCTCTTTCCTCTAGATTATTGGAGTAATTTTTTTTTTAAATAAAGTAGTCTAAATAAGTAGAAAATAAAAACAAACAAAACACCAAATATAAAAGAGACGGAAACTCAAAAGATAACAGAGCCTTCAATACAGGTAGTAACAGAGATATTTTTTAGCAGTTAGAAAAAGATACATTCTTCATTAAATGAATGAAATAGTTGATTGTTCATTAATAAAACAAATACAGCAGTTGTCCTAGCTCAAAAGGCACAGTATGTATTTCAGATAGATTACATATACAAACACTAAGAAAATTTAAGTGTATTTTTATAATATTGCAATAAGGAATGTCTTCTATGCATAAAAGGTCTTCTACCAAGGGCTCAAACTATGAAGGTGACAGATATGGCATTGTAATAATTCATCATAAAGATAAAATTAACACCAAATGATAAAGTGGACTATTTGCAAAACATACATGTGTTCATGAGATAAAGTCATTTCAAAAGCAAAAGAGCTTAAAAATTAATTAACAGACAATTCTAAAAAGAGCAGTGTCAATATATCTAATTATTATATGAGATATATATGTTATAATATCATATGATACACTATAGCTTAAAATCACAACAGAGAAAAATAAATATTTTAGCCTATTGGATTGACAAAGTGTTATTCAATTGATAATTCTTAAATGACTATTGATAACACTTTGCATTCTTAAGAGTTTATGGAAACAGATACTCATAAATAATGTGGCAGCATGAAAATTGGAACAAGTTGTCTAGTTTTTAACAGTGAACATCGAAAAAGTCGGCAAATGACTATTGATCAAATAAATAAACAAATCATCAATCAAATAAATTAACAGTAAATTCATAGAGAATAATATTAAGCAGCTATTGAATTATGACACACATACATCCTTAATATAGGTTTGGATGTGTGCTCTATACCAATGTGTTCGATTAGGTGGACTTAAAATATAAAATAACTTCATTTTCTTACCAAGTAACTGTCTCTGGAAAGTAGCAGACCCCATAGCTTTTGTGATCACTTCTAAATACAAATAGTCTCTTTAGGTATTAAAAATTAAGCATAGTATAAAGTATAATATCACAGATTCATTCTATTATGCATTTTCATAGCTTGTCTCCTCTCTCACCTCAAGTTCAGAAGCTAAAGGTTAGAGGGGTGGTGTCCATTGCTCTTACAGTTGTAATCTGGCATTGGAGTCTTCTGTGGGTTTGAAATAAAATCCTGTTTCCATCTTAAAGCAATTTTGAGGATTCTTCAAAGGCCTATGGCTGAAAATCTTTCCATTGCACTTCCCGAGGCCAGTGACATTTCTCATGGAAAGCTACTTATGACTGTACGCTCAGTTGCTGGTTTTCAGGGGTTCAGCCCATACACAAGCACACACACGTATGCACACTTGCACGTGTATGCACACTTGCACGCACACACACTGCTGGGATCATGGTCCACCATCAAATACCTTTGTTTAGGACTTCTCAGGATAGTCCAAGTCTAGCACCTCTCGGAGGCATCCACATGAGGCACAGATACATTTCCTCCGTTGGGTCAAAAAGCAACTTGCCTAGCATCTAAAATAGAACAAAGATTCAGGGAAGTGATTAAGACAGATCTAACAAAGCATGTTATATACACCTCCCCAAAAAGCAGATTACCCTTAAAGTCAAACAGAGGCGTATGTTTCTCATTTAGAAGCAATCCGTGTCACATGGCTCCCTAGCTTCACAGCATGTCACACTGGGGGGACTTAGCTGGACTCTGTGTTCTGCTGGGCAACTTACTTTGGGGCTTTCATAGGACAGCAGAAGTTCTGACACAGGGACTTTGAGAAGACGGGCCAGCAGTCCCTTCACCTTCTGAGTTGTCATGGAGTCTGTCAAAGAAAAAAACACCCTCAGTGTCTCAAATGACACTTAACGCGTAAAACTAGCTCACCTGACAAGACCACAGTCTCAACGATTCACGGTATCTGTTTCCCTGCAGAACTCATTAGGGAAAGGCTCCCCTACCCCCTGGACCACAAGAGCTGGTTCCACACCACTGACCTGACATGTGGGAAGCTGTGGGAAACCAAGACAACGTTTCACCTAGTGCCCTTTAACAATGGGTTTTCACACCTGAAATGGTGTTTAATAGTTCCTCCTTCATCTGAATAAACCAAGAAATTATCTTCCCTGCACAGAGGAGTAAATGAGTAAAATCATCACTTTCTAAACTTCTGTGATTACTCACTTACGGATTCAAATGAGACATTATAGAAACAAAAGTCTGTTTATACAAAGATTACAAAACTTTCAATTAGGACAAAGCTGTATGCTTTTAAGCTAATTAATTTGTACATCATAACAAAAAATATAAATTATTAAAACTGTCTTCAGCAACAGATAAAAAGCTATGAATAATATTTGAAGAAATGCAAAGAGTGATTATCAAAGTTTTCCTTACAAAAACAAAAATCTGAAACCTAATTTTTTAATACATGCATATTGATAACAGACAAAAAAGAAATATTACCCAACTTCTTTTTTTTTCAATTTGTAGTTTATACTGTAGTTAGGAACAGTAAAAAATATCATAAAACAGTGAATCAATCTTAGTAATGTAAATTGCATATTAAAACATCAAATCTTACTATCTGAAAATATCACACTATAAAAAACAGGGTATATTCCAGAAATGCTAGGGGTCATTTAATAATAAAAAATATATTCAGTATAACACATAAATAAGACAAAAGAGGCACACTCTTCAGAATATTTTGACTAGATTTCTCTTTTCAAATGTTACACTGGTAATCCAATCAGCTTTGAAATAAATGGATGAAGAGTGACTTTAACGTTTTCTATACAGAAATTCTCTCCTCCTGAAAAGTGGCTAGTGACAGTTTAGCTTTAGACTTGTATATTTGAAAATACTTATTGAGTCATCAGTACTTTTTAATGGTTAAGAGGAACTTTAGAAGTATCTACATTGCAAAGCCAAGTAACAAACTGAAAACTTAGTCATTTTGATCTCACACTTATTTTTGGAAAGGAGGAGGGAAAACAACTGCAAGCATAATCATAAGTTTATTATGTGTAATTTAAAATGCAGAGTTTTATCTCTTGCATAATACATAGCAATACCTGAAAATTGAAGCATGACACATCAAGCAGAAAGCTTAAAAAGTCCGTTTTATAAAGTGTTCCCTTATCTTTCAAGAGTATTACAAAACAAGCAGGACCATTTCGAAATAAACTCTTATTTACTGAAGACTTTTACCTCTTCAAGAGCATTCATAGGGACACCTGGGTGGCTCAGTGGGTTAAGCATCTGCCTTCGGCTCAGGTCATGATCTCAGGGTCCTGGGGTCCAGCCCCACATTGGGCTCCCTGCTCAGCAGGGAGCCTGCTTCTCCCTTTGCCTCTGTGCTCCCTCTCTCTTTCTCCCTCTGTCTCTCTCTCAAATAAACAAATAAAATATTTTTAAAAATAGCAGTCATAGATATAGCTGTATATATCATAAAGAACTATGTTCCATTTGGGTTCACAGTTCAATCCTTGTTGACTTTCCTTGTCTAAATGAATCTTCTTATCTGCCCACATTTGAGAGCAGTCAGTTAGTGTCTCTCTGCCTCGTTCTCTTTCTCTCTCTCTTTCTATCTCTCTCTCCCCAGTCTTACTGCTCAGGGTTGGATTAATTCTAATCATTAACTCATGACTGTCACTACCCACATTAGTCAGAGTTCTCTGGGGAAACAGAACTAATAGGTGATAGATAGATAGATAGATAGATAGATAGATAGATAGATGATAGATAGATGATAGAGATGATAGATAGATAGATAGATAGATGATAGATAGATGATAGATAGATAGATAGATAGATAGATAGATAGATGATAGATGATAATAGCTAGATAGATAGATAGAAAGAAGAGATATATAATGAAGAATTGGCTCATGCAATTATGGAGCCTTAAAAGTCCAAAATCTGCAGCATGGGCTGGCAGGCTTGAGACTCAGGAGAGCCAATGGTGCAGATGAAGAAAGTCTGTTGGAGAATTCCCCCTTGCTCTGGAAGGCCAATCTTTCTGTTCTATTTCGGCCATAGGGAATGCACTAGTTAAAACTAATTGTGTATTTTCAAATTGTAGCATTTTTTTCTAAAGTTTACTGATTGTGCATATTTCCTTTTCTCTGAAATGCATATTTCTGTCTTTGTCCATTCTTCTATCTAGTGAGTAGGTATTTATTTTGATTTTCAGGGCATATTCTGTCTTACTTGTTATTTTTCTGAGTTGCAATTATCTTTTCCAAACTTCTCGTCTTTCTAGTTCTACCATCTTTAAAATGTTTTTGTCAAAATTAGTCTTTAGGGGCGCCTGGGTGGCACAGCGGTTAAGCGTCTGCCTTCGGCTCAGGGCGTGATCCCGGCGTTACGGGATCGAGCCCCACATCAGGCTCCTCTGCTATGAGCCTGCTTCTTCCTCTCCCACTCCCCCTGCTTGTGTTCCCTCTCTCGCTGGCTGTCTCTATCTCTGTCAAATAAATAAATAAAATCTTAAAAAAAAAATTAGTCTTTAATCTGAATATTTTATTTTATTATTAGTATCTTTAGATTGATCCTCTACCCCATGAAGAAAAACATAGTCACCTCTATTTCCTTCTGAAAAGCTTAGTATTTTTGAGTGATGTACTAGATATTCTTGCATTGGCTTGAAACAGCAGATGGTACACATCTTTTCTCACTCTTCATCCAATGTCCTTACATTGGTGACTTGAAATTGGTCATGAGAATATTGTAGCAAGTTCTACGAATCAGACTTGTTGTTCCCTCTCCACCCCTCCCCCACGACTAGCTTTTAACAAGTACTAGGCAATACTGATTTTTGCCACTCATTCTCCATTAAAATATTATTGCGGTGAGTCGTGTACTATGGAGATTCCATAGCACCTATCCCATCTAGATAAAGGAATATTTCCAATTCCAATTAGTGATTAGTTCCCCTATTTTCTCATTGGTAAACCATGTTGCAGATCTATGTTCTGTATGCACATTGTCTATTTCTGAGCTATCACATCCATCAGTTTGCTATTCCAGATGCCAACAGTGCACTGACTTAATCGTTAGGACTTTATATCAGGTGTGGCATGCTATTCTTGAGATTTTGCTGATCTATTTAGAATTTATTTTTGTTTTAATTTTTATTTACTTGAGAGAGAGACAGAGAAACAGAGAGAAAGAGAGAACGTGAACAAGGGCAGAGCCAGAGGGAGAAGCAGACTCCCTGCTCAGCAAGGAGACTGATGGGGGCTCAATCCCAGGACCCTGAGATCATGACCTGAGCGGAAGGCAGATGCTTCACCTACTGAGCCACCCAGCTGCCCCAATCTATATACAGTTTAGAGTCAACTTTCGAAAGCCACAGCAATAATTATCAAGACATATATCATAATTTCATTGAATCGAAAGATCAATCTGTTAAGACAACTGCTCTATACAATGGGAATAATTATTTATATAATTCTTTAAAATCAATAAAAAGTCTTATTTTTATCACACAGTTAGTATATATGTGAATGTAAACACAGTGAGTTTTTCCAAGGAAACCTAGTTTTTATAGTGATTGTTAAAGCAATGTCTACAAAAATTATATATTCTGTTTCTGTCCTGGTTGTACAGAAATGCAAAGTATTGTGCATATTGCTCTTTTATTTAGCCACCTGCTAAACTCACTTGTCATAGTATCAATTAATATATAGTTTATTTTGACAATAATGAAGGCAATTACATTATCTATAAATGTGAAAAAAATTGAACTGTCCTTTCTATGCATTTGATTTATTTTATTTATGTGTAGGCTATAAACTAATAATATATGACTGGAAATAGTGAAAATGAGCATTGTTTTCTTGTTTCTAATTTTAAAGGAAGTGGTTCAATTATTTCTCTATGCATACTACTGTAGTAGTTTTATGTTCAGACACACTTTATCAAGTGTGTAGGCTATTAACTCTGAAAAAAGATTATAAAGCATTGAGACTCTTGAAAGTTTGGTAGAACTCTTCTATAAAACCATCTAAACACAGTGATTTCTTTTTGGAGTACAGTTTTAATAACCCTTTCAATTTATAATGGTTTCAGTTTATAACAGTTATGGGATTCAATAAAGCACAATATAATTCAATATAAATTACTGCAATTTATCATATTCATGGGATTATGAAGGATCGTAGACTTTCCTATTTCATCTAAGTCAACATTTTCAAATGTTTTGCTATAAAGTTATTAATACAGTTTTTCTTATCATTTGGATATTGTATATATAGTTTTATTTTTTCAAGTAATATTGATTTGTGCTTTTTGAACTTCTTTTTCAGCAGTAATCAGAGATTGTATATTTTGTTATCTGTATTAACTCATTTGATAATCCCAACAACCCACTGATAAGGATTATTTTCTTCATTTTACAATTTAGAAAACTTAGTCACAGAGTACTTAAGTATATATCTACTGATTGGCAAAATTAGGATTTGAACTTTAAAGGTCTAACTCAGGTGCTCATCCACCACTTTACACAGCTTTATACAGGGTTTTGATCTGTGTGCGTAAGAATCCCATCTTTTTTTACAGGTTCATTTGTGGATAGAATTGAAGCAGGTTAAAATCACTGATTGTACTGTTAACCCATCAATAAAAGAGCCATGAGATACATGTGCACTTGGAGATAGTTCATCTATTCATTTTTGAAGGAATACTTAATTTTTTATTACTTAAGTACAATTTTAATAATTACTATTATTTCCATCAATTTGTACTAATTTACTAATTATATTTGTAATAATTATAATTATTTAATATCACTACATTACTTCTTCACACCTTTCTCCACCAACTCAATCTCTCCTTATACACAAGTTTCTGAAAGTTTTATTTTTAAAGTATTTTCAAATTACTCCAATAAGAATACTCTCCTCTGAATTCCATTTGTGGTTGGTATGATGTAGTCGAGCATTAAATCTTTCTCAAAGGCATTTGTGTTGGTGTCGGTTTATATCTATCTCCCTACGGAGCAATTTTGTGTGGGCTGATACCTTAGGTTGCAGTTTTCTTTAAAGTAGGGAAACATGGCTTGTTTCCAAGTTTTTGTAGCTTGGTTTCCAATAAGCACCTGTTACAACATTGATAAATCATAATTCAACATATGGCTTTTCACTATAAATGTGAAAAATTTATGACGATAAAATTGAGTTTCTTGTAAGATGGGGTGGCTTTTCTTTTGGTAGGGGGATGGTTTTATTAATTAAGACTCATAGATTCCATAATCCTGTCAAGTTTAAATAATAATAGCAGTAAATAAAAGAAAGATCTTCAAAGCTAGTACCACTTAAAATGTATGCACACATGTAAGACACATGTAAGTTAATAACAAGTATGGTTTTTCTTTAATTTTTTTGTGTGTGTATTTGTGTATTTATGCCCTATCACATCAGTGTCCACAGATCTTTGCATGGTTATTTTATTTGGAATTAACATTTGCTATGCATATATTTCTGTCCCTGTCCCCACAGGCCCCTACTGGCATGACTTTAAAGAAAGTTGCCATTTTACATTTTAATAACACCATAATATAAAGTAAAACTTAATTTTGCATTTCAAAATATCACAACATAGATTTGAGTGAGAAAAAAAAGGGAACATAAATGTTAGAATTAGTAGCATGGAATGTGAATTTATGCTATTACTTGGGTCTATGACTGGCAAACTAAGAACACAGTCCAGAGACTTTACTCAGTACACATTGGCAGTATCCGACTCTAGCATATAGTAATCTATTCATTAGCTCTCTGACGATTTCTACAAGTTTCTCCCCTTCAACTTTATTGTCCATCATTATACAAATCCAGTCCTTTTCCTCTGCCAAAATTTAACACTGCACACAAAACATTATTTAGATTTAAACTATTAATCCCCTCTCGGTAAACAATGGAATCAAAATCTTCGCCAGGTTGGACACAACTTTTTAACAACATTGTCTGTTTTATTCTATAGTTGCATATTTTATATAGGATATATCTTATTTGAGGGATAGACTTGCTACTTGGAGCTGCTTCTAGCCCTAGGATAGTTCAAACACAGAGTACGTTTTCAATAGATAGCTGCAGGTTTTTTAATTGGCATCTCTTCAGAAGCTGCAGATTTTCTCATTGATCCTGATCAGATTTTCTCATTGATCCTGATAGAATTTTAAGCTTCTGTTGATGGGCAACCAACCGTACATCAGATTATTTCATTCTTTTGTCCTACGGGAAAGATCAATTTGGAAAGTTGGAGATTTGATGGCTTAAATGTGAAGTTATGAAATATTTTAGAGAAGCACTTGGAAATTGAACTCTTTCCAGGCTCACGATGCAAAGGAACATTACTCAGTGGTTACTGGGCTCAGATTGTGGAATAGGTTCTATGTTAGTGTCTACGAAGTTGATATAAAAATTCCAATTTATTTTGGTGCTTAATTGATTATTTGAATAAAAATCCACTTTCGATTACTGTCCTACACAACCTGCTGCTTGAGTGACAGCATTAAAGTAATAATACAAATATGACTACTAGCCAGCTAGCTGCACTTTGTGACCGGACATGGGGGTGGGGTATAATGAGTCATCAACACGTTATCACAGTAATTATTTTTAAATTACTATTCTGTTTTCCACTAATTTTGCTTCTCCAACTCTCCAAATATTATTCCTTTTTCTGTCATAGACACCAGCCACAGCAGAGGAAATGAATTATAAGTGCACAATTCCCTTTGAAATAGAGTAATGTCGTAACTAAATCACCTTAAGCGCTATTTCTGAGTAATGGAAGATACTTTATTCCTGAGGAGGCAAATATCACTCACATATACTAGAAAAAAACAATCTGAAAATAAAAAAATTATTCCTAAGGATATGAAGACCTTGGATAATACTATTTCTTTGCTGTACCTTATTTAGCAATTCTGGCACATTTTAAAATTATAAAATGAGTCAAATACTATTTGATACAATCTAGGACCAGACGTAATTCTCGATTCTTCTTTATAAATCAGGTGATAATAACACTGAGAACCATTAAGGTCATTACTAGGTCCTGTGTTCTTTCTGCCTTTCGAAACACAGATTCTGAGCCCCTCCAGGGGGAAATGGTAACATAGTAACGTTTCCTGAGAGAGAAATCTGAACTTGGTTGAATCCTGTTCTTTCAGAAAAGATAAATTTTGCTCTTATGTTAGATGCTAAGATAAAGTAAATATATTGTAGTTGTAAGTTATTTTTCAAGTCTGCCAACATACTTATAGAATTAATGTATACAATTCTATCAAATGGTTTGTCCCAATAACTATATTAAAATCTAATTTATAAATCAACAGAATTTTCAGAGCATCCCTAGCTAACTGCAGGTTAGAGAACAGAAGGCTCAGATTCCGATCACCAACCCTGCCCCCGGAATGTGTGCCACGTTATCCGCCCCAGCCTGTTACACCCTCTGTAAAATTAGTCTAGCCTTAGTGTCTTTCTCGTCGGTTTGTGGCAGAGAGCAGATAGAGTCATGTATGTAGTGCGTTCAACGTGGCATTCGATGCCTCCTAAGTAGTAAAGCAATACTGACTGTTATTTCCTCGGAAGGCATTATTATTGCTATTTCATTCATTTTGCAAATATTTATGGACTGCCCGCAGCTGACAAGGCACTGCTTGAGCGACTGAGGCTTCAGTAGGCAGACGTCAGACAGACCCTGGGGAGCAGCGATGAAGGAGAGTACATTAAGTAAATAAAGAATGCAAGGAAGGGGACGAGGAAGTGTGTCTGTACGGTGGGGGTGGAGATTTCTGGGAGGACAGAACACAAGTGCACAGTGGAAACACTTCTGCATCTGCTCCGTGCGTCTGAGGAACAGCGAGGGCGGGCGTGAGCGCCGTGCAAGGAGGGAGCCACAGGGAGCGCAAGGGAGGGAGTTGACCAGACTCGTGATCTCCGGAGGCTTTCGTGAGTAACCGAGAGCCCTTCGCCTTAACCGGGAGCCATGCGAACAGCGTGCAAGGCAGGCGGACGGGGTACGCTGTGCCTTGAGCGCTTGTGGAGCGCTCTCGGCTGCGATTTCGAGACCACGCAGACAGGAGTCAAGGTCTGCAGAAGGGCCCGCTGTTAAGAGGCAGCTGCTGTACACTTCAGGGGAGGACCGCGGCTAAAAGCCCATGAGGGTGGTGTAATTGTGGCGTATCATGGTCTTAACATGGAGGAACTTTAGAGACGGAGCTGACGGGATCTGCTGGCAGAAGAGATGTGAGGGGCGAGAAACCAGACACCCAAGTGATGGCAGAATTTTGTCTGGAGCGACAGAGGATGAGTTGCCAAAAGTCTGGAGCATATTACGTTTGAGATGCTTGTTAGACACCCAAGTGCACGTGCTAGTGTTATGTTTGCAACATTTCAGAGCCACCCAAGCATTCTGATTAGCCCGTCCAAATCATTTATCTGGTAGCGTTTACCCGACTGGTTGCTAGAGTGACTTGTTTTAGATCTTCACAGGTTTTGCTGATTACACATGAATTTAAAGATGTTATTTTGAGTAAATCTGTACGTTTTTAATAATATGGGCCTATGTGCCCCCATATCTGTGTGCGTGTAAACAAGAATGTGCGTGTATATGTCTGTGTATACTCGCACGCACGTGGGTGTGTGATCTACATAGCACATTATGCACAAATGATTAAGGGGATAATGTATCAACATTAGGAAAATTGCACTTAGCTTCGAGGTTCCCGAGTTTTTCAGAGATCCTCATATTGCAGACACCCGGTATGATCTGGGTGGCTCGTCTGGTCAGGAAATTCTCTGAAGCTGAAGAAAAGTCAGACATAAGGAACCTCTGCTTTGAATAAGGAACTCCGGAAACCACCTGCGGGTTTCTTCCTACTGACTCCTAGAGCACTGACTGCATATTCGTATCACCTGGTATTGGTTTCCTATTCCTTCTGCAGCAAATATGACAGGCACACTTATAATGTTCTGGTTCTAGAGGCTAGAATTCTGATATGTGTCTCCTAGGGATAAAATCAGGGTATTCACAGAGCTGAGTTATTTTCTGAAGACTTTAAGATTAAAGAATCCATTTCCTTGCCTTCTCCAGCATCCACAGGCCACCTTCCTTCCTTTGCTGATGGCCCCATTCATGCATTCTCAAAGCCAGCAAAGTGGGGGTGAGTAGAGACCTTCTCACGTGCATCTCTCTCCCTTCTGCGATCATGTCTCTTTGACATGAGCAGCATTCTCTACTTTCTTTTTTTTTTTTTTTAAGATTTTATTTATTTATTTGACAGAGATAGAGACAGCCAGCGAGAGAGGGAACACAAGCAGGGGGAGTGGGAGAGGAAGAAGCGGGCTCATAGCGGAGGAGCCTGATGTGGGGCTTGATCCTGTAACGCCGGGATCACGCCCTGAGCCGAAGGCAGATGCTTAACCACGGTGCCACCCAGGTGCCCCAGAGCATTCTCTACTTTCAAGAACTCATATATTCACATCAGGCCCACCTTGATCATCCGGGACAAACACCCCATTTCAAGACACTTTTAACATAAACCACATCTGCAAAGTCACTTTCTCCATGTAAAGTAAGCACAGGTACTAAGCATTAGGACATGAACCTCTTTGAGGGGCTATTATTTTGCTTGCCACTCATGGGAACTTTTCAAAATATGCAGTTCCTTGGGTTATACCCTACAATTTCTAATGTATTTGTTCCAAGTTAGGACCAAGGGATCAGATTTTATTGAAGCTTTCTAGGTGGTTCTAAAACAGAACCGACTTGTGAATCACTGTAGATCCTTGCTCTCAGTGTGTCTCAAACTTCACTGTGCCGAAGAAGCACCCACATACCTTGTTGAAAATGCAGATTTAGATCCCAAAGTTCTGGTGTGGAGGTGCTTAATTATGAAAAGTTCAGTCTGTGGACCGCATTAGCTAGGACCTTGTTAGAAATGCTGAAACTCGGATCTACACATCAGAATCTGCATTGTAGCAAAATCCTCAGGCAATCTGTAGGAACAATAATGTCAGAGGCACTGCCCTATGTGTGAGTTTCAGATGACCGTCACGATGAAACACCTATGCATGATCGCCTTAACAAGAGCACTCTCCTTGAAGACAAATCATTTTTTACATTATTCCAATGTAGTAATTTACAAACAATAGCTTTTCAGGGAATAGTAGAAGTTTGGTTATCCAGTATCTCCTTTCCAATTAGAAATACTCCCCACCTGGATGATAAAGTTATAAATCTCCTTGCTGTTAATAATTCAGGGCAATGATACCTACCTCACCCACAAATACCTGTAACACAAAGCTAGATGAGGTAGAGAATTTAACAGACAAGTCCAAGAGATTCCTCTTTTCAGATCTCTAGAATTTCTTTCCTTGCCCCTGAGCCCACCTGCAGCGGCCACCTCCATTCTGCCACAACCTCGTGATAGACAAAAAATGAAAATGCTCATAACTGGTTTGGGAAATTTAGGATTATGAATATCATTTCCTTAACCTCTCCTTCCAGTGATGACCTATGTGTAATTTTGCTAAAAAGAACCTCTCCTGAGATGGAAATCTCTCATGAAACACTCATAAAATTATCTAGCCATTTCCAAAAGGTCGGCACCCTTCCTCTATGAGAAATTATTTGAAACTACTTTGAGACTAGAGATTCTCAAAGGCTAGTAGGTATCAGAGAAACCTGGAAGGCTTGTTAATGTACAGATTGCTGGGCACTAACCTCAGAATTTGTTTTATGGGAGGCAGAATTTTATACTTTGGGGTAAATTTCCCACTCACATTTCTGTATATAAGTTATTACCCAATCTTTAGCTAAAAGTCTTTGTCTTTATTATTCTTTATTATAATAATGTCACTGGTATAAAGGAAAAGAAAACCTTTTAGATTTTAACTAGATCTTAGCACACTAGATAGTGTCAGACATTTTTTATTGAGCTATAGTAATACAATCAATTGTACATTTTGCAGTGAGGTCGATTCAGGTAGACATTGGTTAATTGGGATATAAAATAAATTATTGATCAAACCATCCCCTCAATACAACACATCCACATATCTAAACCTTATCATATTAACAAGTAACCAATATAATGTTATTCATGAGATATTTTATATACTTTTATCCTACTAAATTTTTGGATTCTGACATGCATTTTATTCTGAGAGCACATTCAGACTAGCCACATTCTAAGTGTTTAGTAGCAACCAGGGCTCATGACTCCATATTGGGCGGTTCAAATCTATAGGATATGTCCAGGTCTGAGTTGTCATTAGCATTCTTAACCCCATGCAGAAGCACTAGATACAAATGTGGAGAAAGTTTCTGAAATTCATTCTGAAATAAATATTGGTGGGAGAAAAACGTCAACTTTTCCTCCTATGCTCAGTACTATTTCAAATTTATGCTTCTTGTGCTTCTGGTATTTTTATTTATCATCTTCCACATCGCTGGGTGGTACATAGAGTTGTAGACTGCCCTGTCCCCACACCACAGTCTAGGAAGTATAAATCCTAATAATATGTTATGAATGATCAATTAGAATTCCATTATTTAATTCTTTTTACTGGCCAATGAAGTCTTACCTAATGAAACCTAGCTTGCAAGTCTGCATATAGGAAGTATTGGTCACCCCCCCCCTTGAAATTAGCCATTTCTGCACGACAGGCATGTGGGCTTGAAATCAGCCATTTAAAAATTGAGCTACCCTATGATCCAGGAATTGCACTACTGGGTATTTACACCAAAGATACAGACGTAGTGAAGAGAAGGGCCATATGCACCCCAATGTTCATAGCAGCATTGTCCACAATAGCTAAATTGTGGAAGGAGCCGAGATGCCCTTCAACAGATGACTGGATTAAGAAGCTGTGGTCCATATATACAATGGAANGAGAAGATGTGGTCCAGGGGTGCCTGGGTGGCACAGCGGTTAAGCGTCTGCCTTCAGCTCAGGGCATGATCCCGGCGTTATGGGATCGAGCCCCACATCAGGCTCCTCCGCTATGAGCCTGCTTCTTCCTCTCCCACTCCCCCTGCTTGTGTTCCCTCTCTCGCTGGCTGTCTCTATCTCTGTCGAATAAATAAATAAAATCTTT
>NC_048223.1:54659612-54660232 GCF_002007445.2 Ailuropoda melanoleuca
GGGGCGCCTGGGTGGCACAGCGGTTAAGCGTCTGCCTTCGGCTCAGGGCGTGATCCCGGTGTTATGGGATCGAGCCCCACATCAGGCTCCTCCACTATGAGCCTGCTTTTTCCTCTCCCACTCCCCCTGCTTGTGTTCCCTTTCTCACTGGCTGTCTCTATCTCTGCTGAATAAATAAATAAAATCTTAAAAAAAAAAAAAAGGATGTGGTCCATATATACAATGGAATATTACTCAGCTATCAAAAAGAATGATTTCTCAACATTTGCTGCAACATGGACGGCACTGGAGGAGATAATGCTAAGTGAAATAAGTCAAGCAGAGAAAGACAATTATCATATGATTTCTCTCATCTATGGAACATAAGAACTAGGAGGATCGGTAGGGGAAGAAAGGGATAAAGAAAAGGGGGGTAATCAGAANAGGGGGGTAGGGGCGCCTGGGTGGCTCAGTTGTTGGGTGTCTGCTTTCAGCTCAGGGCGTGATCCTGGCATTCTGGGATCGAGACCCACATCAGGCTCCTCTGCTGGGAGGCTGCTTCTTCCTCTCCCACTCCCCCTGCCTGTGTTCCCTCTCTCGCTGGCTGTCTCTCTCTCTCTCGAATAAATAAATAAAATCTT
>NC_048223.1:54660438-54701247 GCF_002007445.2 Ailuropoda melanoleuca
TCTCTCTCTCTCTGTCAAATAAATAAATAAAATCTTAAAAAATAAAATGAAAAAAAGAAAAGGGGGGTAATCAGAAGGGGGTGAAGCATGAGAGACTATGGACTCTGAGAAACAAACTGAGGGCCTCAGAGGGGAGGGGGGTGGGGGAATGGGGATAGACTGGTGATGGGTAGTAAGGAGGGCACGTATTGCATGGTGCACTGGGTGTTATACGCAACTAATGAAGCATCAAACTTTACATCNGATCGGTAGGAGAAGAAAGGGATAAAGAAAAGGGGGGTAGGGGCGCCTGGGTGGCTCAGTTGTTGGGTGTCTGCTTTCAGCTCAGGGCGTGATCCTGGCATTCTGGGATCGAGACCCACATCAGGCTCCTCTGCTGGGAGGCTGCTTCTTCCTCTCCCACTCCCCCTGCCTGTGTTCCCTCTCTCGCTGGCTGTCTCTCTCTCTCTGTCAAATAAATAAATAAAATCTTAAAAAATAAAATGAAAAAAAGAAAAGGGGGGTAATCAGAAGGGGGTGAAGCATGAGAGACTATGGACTCTGAGAAACAAACTGAGGGCCTCAGAGGGGAGGGGGGTGGGGGAATGGGATAGGCTGGTAATAGGTAGTAAGGAGGGCACGTATTGCATGGTGCACTGGGTGTTATACGCAACTAATGAATCATGGAATGTTACATCAAAAAACAGGGATGTACTGTATGGTGACTAACATAATATAATAAAAAATATTATTATAATAAAAAAATAAAATAAATTTAAAAAATGAAATCAGCCATTTCTGCACTACAGGCATGTGGGTACCTAGGTAGGTAGGTGGTGCTCCCTCAAGTATGTTCCTATGGAATTTCTCTAAAAGTGGCTCTTCTTCGGACATCGTCCTGAGCCTGTCATTCTGCCTTTTCTCATACACTTTCTCCTTGTTGGTCCATTGCCTACTAATTGCCTTACCAATCAAATATAACAGGTTGACTATTCATTTGGCCCTGAAGTATATGCCAGGAATGAGAAGGCAACATAAATTGAGGTGTAAGTGGACAATATCATTACCATTGAATTTGACTGAGACACAGATTAATTCATATTCTTGTGGCCCAAACTCTTCCTGGTGAACATTGCTACCCTTTGTAATGAATTCATATATGCCTAATAATGTTTATCTTTGTATATCTTATTCTCTAATATATCCCCTTAATATCTCATTTTATTCCAAACACTTTTGGAGACTACAAAAATACAAAATGTTGTTTAATTAAAATTAAGATACACATGGCATTGTTTGCTCTGTCCCATTTTAATATGAAATGCCCAAATACAAGGGGTATTTTTTTTTCATTGAGAGAATCTAGCCAACAATTTTTTTTTTTAAATTCATCGGTTACTGGACTCCAGGGAAGTGTATCTCTCCATGTGGGCTTCCAAAACTCTTCAATATTCCTAATAATTACCATACCTTATCTTTAAAAACTATCGATTCATTCAAGAATACAAGTGCCACCTTTTGAGAGAGATAGTTCATTATATGTCATGCAAATAAACAACCTACTAGTATATCAACATTAGTAAGCTAACATGTTATTTACATTTTGAAGTATAGGTACAGAAATGAAGTATTATGCAGCTCTTCTAAGCTCCCCAGTGTCTTAGTGATAAACTACTAGACCAGCACTCTTTAATAATACTTGGAGATAAATGAGACATTCTGTGTCTCTGCAGCCCAATATGGCGGCCATTAGCCATATGTGGCTTTTGAGCACTTAAGATATAACTAGCCGGAATGAGGACTGGGATTTTTAATTTCATTAAGTTTGATTAATATGAATTTTAATTTAAACAGCCACATATAACTAGCGGCCACTGCAGCACTAGACCACACCCTCAGATGTGGAGCACACCAGCTAATCCAGTCTGCAAACAATGGGAGCATGCTGAGGCTTCAGCAAAGCTAAAGGAACATAGGCAACAGTCACCAACATCCTCCTATATTCAGGGAGACATTTGGTACTTAACAGTTAACAATACTAATCAACTCATGTTTCTAAATACATTTAGCTTAATTCAAGAAACTTCATTTATAGAGACTACATTTTTATGTTTGGATAACTTTTGGAGCTAAGAAGTTTAGAATTTTGAATGTCAACTCCACATGAATTCTGTCCATTCCATACTGCACACGTGTTAATGAGAACACTTATTTTCTTCACCTTATTCAGAAGTTTCCTTGCCATCAAACTTTGTGCCTTCCCACAAAGTATTTCCAACCTCATTGTGGTTTGTCTCTTTCCTCTTAACTGTCAATCCCATTCTGTCTTCAGTTTTATTATATTAGAACCAGTGATTCATCTCTTCGAATTACCAATAATGTTAATACTACCCCAAGCTTTTTGGTCCTCTATTGTATAAATTTTGGGGGAAAAAACAAATAGGAAAAAGCCTGAATCTACCTGCTTCTGTGCTCCCACACTTACCATGCTGAGCACTGCTAAAGAAAATAGCATTCATTTATCATTCATCCATTCCTTCATTCATGCATTCACTTCTTCTTTTTCTTTTGAGAGAGAGAGGGAGAGCGTGTGTGTGCCAGAGTGAGCAGGGGAAGGGAGAGAGAGAGAGAGAATCCTAAACAGCCTCCACACCCACCACAGAGCCCCATGTGGGGTTTGATTTCACTACCCCGAGACCATAACCTGAGCCGAAATCAAGAGTCAGAAGCTTAATTGACTGAGCCCCCCCAAGGTGTCCCAGCATCTGCTCCTTCATAAAGTTTTTATTGAGTATCCACCTAGATCTAGGTACTGATGTCGAGGAAAGGAAATGGCTCTGAAGAAAACAAGGTCCCTGCTTTGAAGGACTCTATACTCTAGTAGGATGAATGGCAATTCACAAGGAAACAGCTAAATAAAGAAATCTGTCAGTCCAAAGCAATTGACAGAAAGAAAAAGAAAATAGAGTGAAGGGTAAAGAATTTCAGTGGTTTGTGTACTGCGTTATATATTGTGATAAAGAAAAGCTAAGTGGTATTTGACAGCTGAATGGATCCATAAGGGTACAGAAAGTATCCTGGCAAGTGGATAGGCTTTGTGGCAGGAATGCACTTGTTGTGTTGGAAGAAAAGATCAGAGTGAGTGAAGTGGCTTCCGAATGATAAAAGCTACAATAAGAGGGAGAGTTTGTGGAGAGATGTATAGGCCATGGTAGGGAATGTTTTATTTTACTCTGAGAGAGATGTGAGACTTTGGAGGCCACCATATGACTTCCATCTACAGGGAAGGTGGTAGGAGAGCAGGAGCGAAGGATTGCTACAATAACATACAGGGGAGTTATTGTAAACTCAGTTTAGCTGGTAGATGTGGACATTATAAGACATGGTCAGACTGTAGACATATTTAAAGTAACAACCAACAGAATTTGCTTGTGGATTAAATGTGAATGTGAGAAGGAGATAGGAGTCAAGGAGAGCTCTAAGGTTTTGGCCTATGTGGCTGGGAGAATTATATAACCACGAAGATCATTGTATACATATGAGAATGTACTCATGGTCTTCACCCTTAACTGGGCACAAATGCTTCTTCATATCTCAAATCCATTATCTTTCCTATTCTCTACCATGACTCTTTCAAACTCTATGACTCTGCTAAAACTTCCTCATATTCAGACGACAAGTTCTGCTCCTTCAAAGTGTGTCTAAGCCTCAGTTTCTCTGGAACATGAATTTAATCACAGCAACAATAATGGGAGTGAGCACACTGGATATTACTCTCACTGGCTGCAATCACATGGTCAGGAATTAGTTTCCACTTGCTTATCAATGCACTTTATGTGCATAACATAGTACCTGGCACATATTAGGTGCTCAATTATTTCTGGTGTTTTGATGAGATGATGGGTTTTTATTTTGTAACAACTATCTGTTTCTTCATTCATTTAAACTTTATTACAAATGTATAAGGCAGGCTAAAGATTTGTAGAGAGAAATTTGAGGAATTTTAAGAGATTAATTTGAATTCCAGAACAGTTGACGTTTGGTGTTATATTAAATTCAAGTACACAATTCATTTTGCAAGCATCATCTCTCTACCTCAATTTCTAGGGGCGTGAGGAAGACAGGTAAGGCTCATGGATCGACAGGGTGCAGTCGGGGCTGGTGTCGAAGGTCAGGGAGCTGGAAGACTATTAGGTACTGAATGAGGCTCCTGGACAGAGTTGGTGTCAGCTTTGAGATAGGAATCCTGGAGTGGGAGGAATTGCAAATTGTAAAGATTATTTGACAGCAATAAAGCTGAAATGTGTACTTGTGTGGACATGCCCTACGATCTCTCCAGCCTCAAAACAATTATGTTTTATCCTGAAAGGATTATCTTCACAATTTAAATTAATAATGAAGGTCCATTCTATATATGAAAAGAGCTTTTTTATTGGTGGCATTAACAATAGTGGTGGCCACAAGAAAGAACTCTAAATTTTAACTTTAAAAAATGTCTCCACATACATGACAAGTACTGTGTTCAATTTCAACAGGAATCCTTATTTTAGAATTAATGGGTAGTAACTAGACTTATTACAGTGATATATACAAATATCAAATCATTGTTACAAATCTGAAAGTAATATAATGTCATGTGCCAAGTATACCACAATATAAAAAACAACAAAAAATTATATTTAATTAACTATTTTATACGCATATTGCTACTGGTTAATATGCATTTTAGTACAGAAATTATCATTAAAAGCTATCATTTACCTAAATATTCTCCCACTTGAGTTTTCTCTTACTATACCTCTGGTAATTCTGTCTTGATTCAAATATAGAAATGGAGTATCTTTAATTCCGAATTCAGAACAGCCTCAGAGGAGCATATCCCATTCTCAGTATATGGTAATAGAAAAGTGACTTTCAATTTAACATAACATCATCCGTATGCAAATATGCATCAACAACAGCTTTGTGTATCAAAAGTCAATCAATATTGGGTCATTTCATTATCAGGATGTCAGAAGATTGCTATTTCATTAGAGTAACACTTCGTCTGGTCTTAGGCAGATATATATGTAAATATTGCATTAGAATGTAATTAGATTCCCTCCCAGTAGAAGACAAACAACAACAAATATGTCTGGTTAAAATTAATGATGACATATTGAATAAGTAAATGTTGCATAGTTACAACTCCAGCTTAAACAGTGGCTAAGCTACCTAATCAAGCATTTTCTAGGTCTTTCTTAAAAGACAATGGCTAGTGAATCGCTGCTTTCCTCACTTGGCTGTCACAGTGATAGTCATTTTTAAAGTTCAGCTCATTGAGAGAGTGCTTTTGTTCGCACAAATACAGTTCAAGAGAAGTTAAACAGTCCTGACCGCTTGAATCATAAAATGTCTTATAGGACCAGTGTACTTCCATTATCCTGTCGCTTCAAACTGGGACAACAATTAATTTGTAGATTTATAAAATGAACTCCGAAAATTCCTCACTCAACTTTCCCCTACGGTGAGGGAATATAAGCTGGGAGTGGGAGGTGAAGAGCAGAGAATATGAGAAAAAAATCCCAGACTTCTCATATTCTCATTCTAAGCCTTGAAAGATTTGCATTTGTAGAAGGAAGCTGATTGTTTCTGGGAGAGGATCAATGGAGCTCTGCAAATTGGGGTCGTTATCATAAGTCATAGGTGAGTATGCTTTCATCTGTGTACCCAGAATGAAAAAATACTGGAGGATTAACTACCATTGAGTGATGAGCCAATGTTTTATTGTATTTATTTATACTCAGAGTTGTAACTGCCAAGCAGTTTACTACGTTAGCTAATCAGCATGCGTGCCATCTAATAAAAAAAAAATCTAGCTGGAGCCCCAATTGACGCGAGGAAACTTTCACTAAGTAAAGAATGTAGATGACAGAACTTGAGTGCTCTTAAGGAATGTTGTTAAAAATTATAATAGTTTGGTCAATACCTGCCATAAAGACTTATTTGAGAGGCAAACATGCCCAACTTATGCTGTTAGCAATCACGATTTCAACTCCCTTCAGTTCTTAAAAAGCCAATTAGCTGACATTAAATGCATGTAAAAATTTATTGTATTTAAAATACTGATGGATATCTTTAACTTATTAGTAATCAAAAATCTTTGTGCTCACTAGTTACTTCACATTGCGCATGTTAAAACTAAAGTGATTCTAACATTTAAAATTAATATCATTGGGGGGCGCCTGGGTGGTGCAGTCCTTAAGTGTCTGCCTTCGGCTCAGGGGGTGATCCCGGCATTCTGGGATCGAGCCCCACATCAGGCTCCTCCACTGGGAGCCTGCTTCTTCCTCTCCCACTCCCCCTGCTTGTGTTCCCTCTCTCGCTGGCTGTCTCTCTCTCTGTCAAATATATAAATAAAATCTTTAAAAAAAATAAAGTAAAAAAATAAAATTAATATTATTGGATGCTTATTTTCCTAAATACTAATGTTTTTTGAATTCATTATCTTTAGCTACATTTATGACTCACCATTTTATTTTATCTCATTGGGAGAAATCTGCTATGACTTATTTTCGTTCATTTTATATTTACTCTGTTGAACTGCAGAATGTGGCATTTCTGGCCTACCTCTAAATTTTGTGGCTTCACCCTTGTGGGGCACTATAATTTCCAAAGCACAGCTTGTCCTTAACTGACAATATGACAAGAGTTTTGAAGAGAACTTGATCCAGAGTTAGGAAACTGAGTTGAAAAGTATCTTCTAGGGGTGCCTGGCTGGTTCAGTTGGTTAAGTGTCTGACTCTTAATTTCAGCTCAGGTCATAATCTCAGGGTTGTAAGACTGAACCCCACATCAGGCTCTGTGCTGGGTGTGGAATCCGCTTAAGATTCTCTCTCTCCCTCCTTCTTCTGCCCCCTTCTCTTTCTCAAAATAAATAAATAAATAAATAAATAAATAAATAAATAGTGTTTACTGAATTAATCCATTGCACAGTTATAAAAATGCATTAGTAAATATTCTTCAAAAATATTAATTGAGTTAACTTATAAGTTTACTTCATCCCTGAGTAATCATAGATAAGTCTAATAAACTACAGATAAGAAATCTGAATTTTAGAGCAGAAAGTTCCTTTAGGAACCTAAATGCCAGAAGGATGTCATAGGTTGGCCAAGGTCATAGAGCTAGTGGTGTAGGCGGGACTTTGAGTTATGTATCCTGATTCCAAGACAATTGTTTTTGCAGCGTGGATCTTTTCTGGCTACTCTTTGGTAATATTTATATTACATCTCCTGACATAGCTCAGAGTATGAGTAATTATAATGGTAAAATAAAACTCCAAATAATTTGACAGATTGCTCTGTATGCTATTAGTGAACTTCAGGGATGATCAGTTGACGATATAA
The DNA here is from genome assembly GCF_002007445.2 of Ailuropoda melanoleuca. NCBI lineage: Eukaryota > Metazoa > Chordata > Mammalia > Carnivora > Ursidae > Ailuropoda > Ailuropoda melanoleuca. The sequence continues at coordinate 54,667,803 of NC_048223.1, forward strand.
CCATCAGTGACTCACTGACAGTGGAGGCAGCACTTTGTAGAGGAAAAAAGAGGTGATTGGGGATCATTCAAATGTAGGTCCCAAAGCCTATATCCTCACTTACTAGCTGTCTATCCTGTACGAAGTATTCGCTTTCTTTGAATCTCAGTATCCTGATCATACAAAAGGCATCTTGTGGTACTTAAGTTTAAATTTTTTTTATGTCGTGTTCAATGTTTGCACATAGTAGGTCCTCAAATACTAGGGTTTTCTTCTCCTCAAGAATATGGCTCATGAGAAAAGTGAGGACCATATGTCCTCACAGTTTTACAATGAACGATTGCAGGGATTTATCAGTACTGGGAACTCGGTAAAACATTTCATCTCTGTGAACTTGGAGGTAAAACAAGCACACTGAAGAAAGCCAAAGTTTTTTTCAAAGTTAATTAATGAGGCTAGGAAGTAATTAAATGTGAGATGTGTTAATATTAAATGTTTTATACTTTATTAACATATAACCCCTTTATAACATGGGGATGGCAATAGAAAATAAGAAATTATAAGTTTTCCTTCATTTCTTTGGGGGTGAAAGATCAAAGAGAGAAATATTAAGACATTTCATGCCATTTCTTAATTACTAGTACCGAGCCACAGGAGTAGTTAGGCCAAATATTTAGATCCCTGTGAGGGTCTAAATCATGTCTTCATCTATGAGCTTCTAAACTATGTAGGAGTAAAACTACTTTGAGATATCCTACCACTGCATCACTGCCACGTTTCCCTTAAATATGTCAAATAAAGACATGTGCTATTAAATGGGCTATCATTTGCATGCCTCTTTATAGGTTCCTAATCATGTTTGATGTGTCCATCTATTCCATTTATTACCCTAAATTTTATTATCTCTATGCTTTCTCTCCACCCTCATTCCTCTTTAGAACAGAACAATCATGTGGAGCACATAAAATATGAAAACCATCTTTGTCTTATTGCCATAAGTATGCTCCCAGCTGAGTAGTTTGGGTTTATTCAATGTCGAACATGTTTTTACAAACTAGGACAAATTAGTTAGTTAGTATGCCTGAACATAGATTAAAACAAAGCATACAGAAATCAAGACCCATAATACAAAAGCCACCCATCACAGAGACCTACTTTAGGCAGGGACCATTTCTCCTATCTTGCCATTGAATAACCCAGTGTTACCAGTGATCAAACTTAATAAAAATGAATGGTGGATTATCGTATCCTTAATACCACAGTTTCTTCAATTAAATCTCCCCATACCCACTATTACTGAGATCACTGGGTCCATACAATCATCAGCTGGAAAATATTTATCTTCTATAGATTTGGTGACTATATTTCATTCAGTGCCTACTTCAGTAACTTCTCAGCCAGTTTACCTGGCTACCCCTATGATCTCAACAACACCTACAACTCACACCATCTTTGTATCTAATCACATTCAACTTTCTCCAGGATCATGGGAATGACATTACGTTGATGACATCTTTTTTGAGGAGATTCATTGGACACACTGGAAACATACAAATAAAATTGACAAAGCAGCTCCCAGGAAGGGATGGCCCATAACCTTACCCATCGTACAAGGCCCTACCATCTCAGTTAAATTCCTGGGCATAACTTGGTCAGTCAAATACTGCTCCATCCTTGACACTGTCAAGAAACAACGACTGACGCTGGCAGAACCCACAACATTTAAACAAGCCCAACATCATCTAGGCCTTTTTTAGCTTCCAGAAGCAATATGTTCCTCATTTACAAACTTTACTTAAGTGCACCGGTACTGTTACTCTCAAATTGCTCTACTTTTAACAGGGTCTCCAATAATAAAAGGTTTAGGATCTTTCAAAATGCGATAAAAAAGAACTCCCATGAGCACTCTTCAGATACTCCCTCACTGTAAAGGATTTGGCAACTTTCATGCATCCTGGAGTCTCTGGACTACCCACAATGGCCATACATCGTCCATAGGCCTCTTGTGCAAAACTCTGTACACTTTGTTAGCACACCAACTGCAGGCTGTGTATTGGGCCTTTGGGAGACTGAAGCTAACTGGTCCTAACTGATGATCATTGGGACCCACTTGCCTGTTATGCTTTGGGACATGGAGGCAGCATCCATAAATTCAGTATAGTCACAGAAGCCTTCTTACTGAAATGAAAATGCTACTTATAGGAGAAAATCTCTGGCATATTTCACAGAAAGAAGTGGCTTCCTTTGTCAGATGCAATGGTGTTGGAGGAGGTCACCTCTCTCCAGGACTCAATGGCCACCTGGAGAGTCCCTTGGGATCAACTAAGTAGACAAAAAAGGTAGTTTGTGTACTTTACTAACAGTGTCACCACTGAAAGTGATGGAGTCACAGGAGGTTTGCCGCTGTCCGTCCTTAATAAGAATGTCCTTTGCGAAGGACAATCCCCAGGGAGCACCACAGTTGGCCAAACTTTCAGCAGTTATCTTAATACTAGAAAATGCCCTGGCCAACATTTGGCCCCATCTACACATTTTCTGAAACCAGAAAGTCTCAATATGTGAGTCATCTTTTATATCTCTTGATGTGTGCATGCGATCATCGTTTTCAACATTGAACCAGTTTTGGGTTGGAGGTTACTAATCCTGTTTTCTGTGGGGCAACTGTAAGACAATTTATTGTTTGGAATTTAATCAGTATATAAGCTCCGACAGATTAGAGGTTTTGCCCATTTTTAAAAAAATTTTATTTATTTATTTGACAGAGACAGCCAGCGAGAGAGGGAACACAAGCAGGGGGAAAGGGAGAGGAAGAAGCAGGTTCCCAGCAGAGGAGCCTGACTTGGGGCTTGATCCCAGAACGCTGGGATCATGCCCTGAGCCGAAGGCAGACGCTTAACCACTGCGCCACCCAGGTGCCCCGAGGTTTTGCCCATTTTGTGCAATTTTGTACCTCTGGAACATAGGACAGTGCTGAGACACTCAAAAAACATTTGTTGAATGAATGACTTCATCTGCATCAAAACCTCCTGACAACTAGCTTCATCTTCCTTCCTTCCGGATCCCCAAACCACAGTGATTGAATGATAAATTGTTAGAGAAAATTAGTCGAGAGACTCAGAAAACTAAAGTAGAGGTTATTTTTTTCATTCATCTGAAGCAAATTAATTAGTATTTTTATACCCGTTCCTATCAGTTTTAAAGGGAATATATTAAACTTGTAGAAGAAGATGGGGAAGAAAAAAACAGCTGTAATTTCTTTTGAGTTTAAAATATTTTCAGAGGTTTTGTGATACCTCTATGTATTCACATTTATTCTTTAATAAGTCATGTGAAAAATCTCACACAAAGCTACCTGATCTCATAAACCATATGACAATTAATTGGCTAAATTGTAAATATTGCCTGGGTATTGCTGATTTAGTCTGATAATGTATCTACAATATGCAGTTATACAAGATGGAAATGAACTATGGAAGATTGTTTTAGAGATGATGATTTCTTGAAATTTGTCATTTCATAAGCAGATATGGTTATGATACGCAAGATCAATTTTCACACTTAAATAACAAGTTAAATTTGAACCCTGAAGCAGAAATCAGTAAGAATACATGGAGTGATTCCACAAAATAAAATTGTTTAAGTGGGAATAAAAGGGATTTAAAATCATTTATTCCTTTAGAGAGAAAGGAAAAAGGCTCTTAGCTAAGGTGAGGCAGTGAGGGGTACACAGGATTTGTGCTCCATGGATTCTTGGATTAATATGCCTTACAACTCATTACCTGACCTTTAAACACCTCCGAGTTTATTACACTGCGCATGACTCAGACTCTTTGTCATACTGCTATTATATTATATCTTCTCTTTCCCAACGTATGCGCCTTAAATCTCTTTCCCATTATGATCCAGGAAAGGAAATGAGCTGTATAGCCAGACTATTCAACTAGAGGGGTTGATGTAAAAGATAAAAGTTAAGTTAGGAAAGTGTGGGTGCATGTAAATTACCTGTTGAGGTTCAACAAAGCACTCCAAAATTTACCGACTTTAAATAACACTCATTTACTAGCCTAAGATTCTGAGAATCAGCAATTCGGACGGACTTAGCTAGGCAGTTCTTCTTCTCGTCTAGAATCTTGTTCAGGGCTGCAGCTGGCTTTTGTTTCTGGCATCTTGATTCCCCTTGTGAGCTCTCATCTTCCAGTAGGTGAGATGGGGCTTCTTTAAATAGTGGTCTTATTGAAGTATTTTGAGAGGTCACAAACAATGCATCAGCTCTATCAAGTTTTCATTTGTGTGACATTCACTCATTGACCATTGTCTAAAGGAAGTCCCACGGCCAAGCCCAAAGTCAATGAAGGAATAGACTACACATGGGCATGGAAAGTAATTCATTTGACTATAGCATGACTCTTAAAGACTGTAAAATTCCAATGAATCCAATTATATGTCTTGCTTTAAGAAATCTATCCTAAGTAGAAACATACAGAATAATGCTTAGTTTGTTTGCATGTTTTTGAAAAAGACTTATAAAAGTTATGCTACTACTATCTATGTGGACTCTGTATGTACACTACACATAACTCAAGGATTATATCCAAGATTAAGATAAGGATGAAAAACTTTCTTTAAATTCTTATAAGATGAATAAACTTGGTGATTTTTGAGAGGCATGTTCTAGCATTCTGATCAATACAAAAGTAATTTTTTATCTGTACATATTTCTTAGTGAAGTTTTAACATCATTAAAAAGTAATTCAGTTCACTGTATTCTCATTTTAGAGACTTTTGTGTTTGAATGACAATATTCATTGTTGCATCCTGATGCCAACTAAGACACACATCCCCCAATTCTCATTTCCCTCAGACTATTAAATGTTTAATTTATTTAACTGACTACTTAAATTATATTGGAATTAACTTCAGTAATATTAGTTAACCTTGAAACTGGTCATATTTAATTATGAATTACTATCATTCTTTCCTTTTTAAGTAGTTTCCACTGTGAATTTTTGTCCAGTAGGAGAGCAATCAAGGATCTTAACAATTATTAAGGTCATACAAAGTTAAATTCATTCTTCTTTACTTTTACATGCCCTTCTAAACTATTAAATAGGTTTCTACACATCTAAATAATCTTATAGAATGAATAATTGCACCAGGATAGGTAATGCTAAGGCTTAAACCCAGGTCTTTTCATAATTTACTGGGCTCGTAGCCAACCATTCATCCTCTTCTACCTCAATAGGTCTCAAATGCAGACTGGGAAAATGCTTATTCTTTAGCAAAGGAACTTTATGAAAATAAATTAGAGTTGGAATAAGAATCTTTGTTCCTTGTGTGAAGGGCACCATCTCACTTCCCATTATCAGTACGGGTTAGGATAAGTGTGAATTTCTTCCAATACCAGAGAATGAGTTCTTATATACATTTTGAGCCAGTAAGATTTTTTGAAGAAGATAAAATTGAAGGAGAAAACTCCCAATTAAACCTCAACACTTGATATAATTCTTATATTACACAGACTTCAATTGGGACAAGACTAAGTGAAGATGATGTTCCAAATACGCTAGTTCCACATTCTTAAAGGGAAGCTCTTCAGGACAAGGAATGAAGGGCTGCGTCCCCTACTAACATGGGTCTGCACATGCACACAGGCACCGCATCGAATATGTGAAGACTACTGACATTTCAATCATTGCTCTAAGCATCTCGCAGTTCCTTTTTGTTCTCAGCTGATTTACTCTCGATTTAAATGGTCACTGAATATCTGACTTGAAAATATTCATACCAACTCTTCTTCTGAGCATCAGAGAAGGTTCTGTTAGCTTCTAGAACTCAGGAAGATGAGGAGGAAATAAGACAGCTGATCTGAAATTGTGAATATTAGCAATGGGAAACGTCACTAAAATGGAGTCTGGAGGCTTCAGGAGGGGAAGCTCTCACACTCTCACTAGGAGTCAGTTGCAGCCCCAATAGGAAGAGGTGGATTTGACCTTGCACCAGATACCACCCTACTATTCCAGCCTGAGGCAGGAGCGCTTTCCTTATCCCCTGGGACAACAGCTCAGCCAATGAGAAGCCGCCATACTTTAAACTTGCCAGTTTAACGCCAGTGAACTTTTGGTTTATAATAACCTTCCCAACTTACCCTTTTCTAAAAAAGTGCCTCTCCTTTGTTCCTCTGCCCCATGCCTATGGTTTTGTCTAGCTTGTTTGTAATACTCTTCTATTCCCAAACAGCCCATGTTTTGCTAGTGAAATAACTAACACTTTTATTTTTAAGGTTAAAAAAAGTAAAGGAGCATGAATCTACCAGTTTATTTTATGAGTCTTCTGCGGACTCTTCTCACATGTGTAGCTAAACATTTTAATAATATGATTTTATGTTCTTACAGAAATAGAATGTGTTTTAGAAAGTTTCTATTTTCAATCCAGCTAAGTTTATTTCCTTAAGTATTTGCTCACATTATTATGTAGACTTCAAATTAATAATTCCCTATGTGGAAGACCTGCCAAAGATTATTTTAGACAAGGTTTTACAAATAAGCTCAGTTATTTTTTCATTTATCATGCATTTTGTTTGCTTTTCAAAATAAATGATTGTACTATTTTCTCCAGAAACTTTTAGATACATTTTAAAATTAATATGACCTTTGTAGAATCTATTGAATCCTGGAGATATGTGAATTATATACAATTTAGAAAAATAAAACGTGTACTTGTTTAAAATTAAAATTTTATTACCCTTCCTATCCTACATTGTACTTTAAATTATTATTGGAAAATATTTAAATGATTAAATAGTCAGACTTTTTAAAGAATGTGGGCAGTTTTCTAAATAACCTATTGATAATTTTAAATAAATATTTAAACAAACTTGTCAATGAAATTTTGGAGTAGTACATTTTATGTGACAATCAATAAAATTAAAGTCAATTAAATAAGTACCAATCATTATAGACTGTGGGATTATCCTTAAGCTCAGTATTGAATTCCAATGTGGAGAAGCATATTTGAAAGCCACTTAAATCTTACTGATTTATAAGACTTCTCAGTAAAGACACTTCCCAGTTTTTAGACATTTAACTTTCTAGATACCTATTGATTTATTAATACTCACTTCTCCTTTCCTACCGCCTCTGCTTCCAAAGAGACTTTGCTTAGACTATTACAAGAAGTATATCAGTAAAGTGCAGAATGTGAGGAAGAGATGGATTTTAGAAAAATGATGAGTAGGTCAGGCAAGGACTATTCCGTTTTATTCTCTACCACCCTCCTTACCCTATGCTCAATATCTGAGAATTACTAAAAGCATATCAGAGGAGACCAACTCTGAAGCCAAAGCACTACATGGATTGACCAGACTCTGTGAATTTTCAAAAAATTCTCTGTAAATAAGATCATGCAATATTTATCTTTCTTTGTCTGGCTTATTTCACTTAGCATAATGTCCTGCAAGTTAATCGATGTTGTCACAAACAGCAGAATTTCCTCAATTTTGAGACAGACTATGTACACACACACACACACACACACACACACACACACACACACACACACAGACTATTGTGAATAATGCAGAAACGTACATGGGAATGCCACTATCTTCTCCAGATACTAATTTCATTTCCTTTAAATATATGCCCAGAAGGAGGGTTGCTGAATCATATGGTAGTTCTATTTTTAGGGTTTTTTTTGAGGGACCTCTATACTGTTTTCTACAATGGCAATAAGAATTTATATTTCCGCCAACAATCCAGAAGGGTACACTTTTTTTTAAGGTTTATTTATTTATGACAGAGAGAGTGCACAAAGTGGGGGTGGGGGAGCAGAGGGAGAGGGCAAGAAGCAGACTCCCTGCTGAGCATAGACCCCAATGTGGGGCTTGATCTCATGACCCTGAGATCACGACCCCAGCTGAGATTAAGAGTTGATGTTTAACCAACTGAGCCACTCAAGTGTCCCCAAGGGTACATTTTTTAAAAAGAAAGAAAAAAAAAGAAAATTTCCCTTTTCTCCCCATCTTTGCCAACACTTGTTATTTTTTGACATTTTAGTAATAGCTAATGCAGCATGTGTGAGGTGATATCTCATTGTGATTTTGATTTGTGTTCCTTGATGATGAGTGATGTTGAGCATTTGTTCATGTACCTATAGGCCTTTAAAAATTTTTTTCATTTATTTATTTGAGAGAGCACACAAGCGGGAAGAGTGGAGAAAGAGGGACAAGCAGACTCCTCACTGAGCATGGAGCTGATGCCGGGCTCAATCCAACGACCCTGAGATCATGACATGAGTCAAAATCAGGAGTCAGATGCTTAACCAACTGAGACACCCAGGTTCCCCCCACCCATAAGCCTTTTGTATGCCTTCTTCAGAAAATATCTATTCAGGTCCTTTGCCCATTTTTATATAGGACTCTTTTATTTCTGTTGAGTTGTATGAGTCGTTCCTTATATAGTGTGTATATTAGCTCCCTAACAAATCTGTGGTTTGCAAATATTTTCTTCCATTCTGCAGGTCACCTTCTTACTTCGTTGATGGTCTTCTTTGCTGTACAGAAACTATTTAGTTTGATGTATCACCACTTGTTCATGTTTGCTTTTGTTTCCTTTGCTTTTAGTGTCAAATTAAAAAAAAATCATTGCCAAGACTAATATCAAAGACCTTTTCACCCATGTTGTCTTCTAAGATTTTTATGGTTCTATGTCCTATGTTTAAGTCTTTAATCCATTTTGAGTTGATTTTTGCGCATGGTATAAGATAAAGTTCCAGTCATTCTTCTGCATATGGATATCCAGCTTTATCAGTACCATTTATTGAAGAAACTATATTTTCTTCCCAAAAGTGTATTTTCTCATACTATGAGACTTTGTGTCCTTAGGCCTAAAATTCTATTATCTAAGATAGGATGAAACTATAGCCATGGTTTAAAGTTAGCTGTAGAAATAATAAAAAGTTCTAGTCCATATATATATATATATATATATACACACACACACGTATACCTAACAGGTAATTATGTGTGTGTGTGTATATGTGTGTGNAAGTTCACTGTTCAAAAATATATCTGCAGCTAACTGTGACCAAGAAGAAAGGAAAATTTATTTTTCCTTTATTCTCATCTTTCTTTTAATCCTAAGGTCTTGAAATGTGAATAAAAACCACAATGGGATGTCACCTTTCCCTAGTCAGAATGACTAAAATCAAAAAGACAAGTCAAAAATCAAAAATAACAAGTGTTGGAGAAGATGTGGAGAAAAAAGATTCCTCACAAACTATTGGTGGGAATGCAAAGTGGTACAGGCACTATGGAAAAGATTATAGAGGTTCCTCAAAAAATTAAAACTCGAAAAACCATATGATCCAATAATTCCACTACTAGGTATTTACCCAAACAAATAAAAACACTGTTTCAAAAAGATACCTGCACCCCTATGTTTATTCCAGCATTATCTACAATACCCAAGATAGAGAGGCAACCTAAGTGTTCACTGATGGCTGAATGGAAAAAGATGTGAGATACATATATATAATGGAATTTTATGCAGCCATTAAAAAGGTTGAGGTTTGTTTTTCTTTTTGACATTTGCAAAAACACTGATGGACCTAGAGGGTATTATGCTAAGTGAAGTAATTCAGATTGAGAAACACAAATGCCATATGATTTCACTCTTATGTGGAATATAAAAAAAAAAAAAAGAATAAAAGAACAAAAAGCAGAATCAAGCCTATAAATACAGTGAAGAAACAGATGGTTACCAGAGGGAAAGGGGTTAGGAGTGGGCAGAGTGAGTGAAGGGGAGTGGGAGATATAGGCTTCTAGTTATGATGAACAAGTCAAGGGAATAAAAGGCAGAGCATAGGGAATATAGTCAATGCTACTGTAATAGTGTTCTATGGTGACAGATGGGAGCTACACCTTGTGAATCTAGCATAACATAGAGAAGTTGAATCACTACATCACTACGTTGTACACCTGAAACCAGTGTAACATTGTGTGTCAACTATACTCAAATTTATAAATAAATTTATAGAAATATTCCCAAGGTCTCAATTCTTAGATGAGTAGCATTATGCAAATTATATTTATGCTTGAAGGTCAAATGATATGCAAAATGTTAATGGCAGAAATTAACTTCATCCCAAAATAATTTCACAAAATCACATTTTAATCAAGAAGAATGTACTTTTTTCTGAGCCTGGGTGGCTCAGTTCATTAAGTGGCTGACTCTTGATCTCAGCTCAGGTCTTGGTCTCAGGGTCATGAGTTCAGTCCCCACATTGGACTCCATGCTGGGTGTGGAGCCTACTTAAAATAAATAGATAGATAGATAGATAAATAAGTAAATAGATAGATAGATAGATAGATAGATAGATAGATAGATAGATGATAGATGATAGATAGATAAGTAGATAGATAAATAGATAAATAAGTAAATAAATAAATAAAATAATAAAAAGAAGAATATTATTTTCTGTAAATAGTTGCCACATGCAGTTTTAAGCATTTAAAAAAAAAATCTTTACCAAGTTGATAGAAGAGAGACAGTTTTACATTATTTTTGTAATTTATATTTTTGTGGATGCCAGCAAGACTAAATAATTTTTTTTAAAGATTTTTTATTTATTTATTTGACAAAGATAGAGACAGCTAGCGAGAGAGGGAACACAAGCAGGGGGAATGGGAGAGGAAGAGCAGGCTCATAGCAGAAGAGCCTGATGTGGGGCTCGATCCCATAATGCCGGGATCACGCCCTGAGCCAAAGGCAGACGCTTAACCGCTGTGCCACCCAGGCGCCCCTAGATTAAATAATTTTTAATATTCATATTAAAGATTCCTGTCACCCTTTTTATAAATTACTTGCTACTGGAAAGGTCTTCTTTTTCTTACTGATTTGAAAAGTCATTTATATAAGTTTATGAGTCCATTTTTGTTGCATTCCTTTTATGGTGTGGTTGAAAAACTGAAATTTTAATGTTTATAAAAACTATCCTTTGTGTTGTTTATATTTGATATATGATTAGAAAATGCCCATTTATTGGAACATTACCTGCATAATCATCTATATTTTCTTGTATTAAACTTTATTGTTCCAATGCTGGTATGTGTGCACATGAGTGTCCACACACACACGTATACACACATGCACACATGTGCACACACACAAGCACGCACACACATGCACACACATGCGTGTGCACAAACGCAGGCACACATGCACACATGCAGGCACACACACCCACACACACACACACACATATTAATTTTGACTTAAGGTCTAATGACCAAACTAGGTTTCTAATCCTATTCTGTTGAGTCCTTTGATGGCCTTAACAGGACTTCACAGGGTTTCTCAAGGTCCCATGTCCTATATCTTGAATGCTAACCTACCTCGAGACTGTATGCCATTAGGCTATATCATATGGACTCAAGTCTCTAATCTCAAGCAAGAATGCCTCGTCATGAGATGTATTAGTTGGGAAACTATTAAGGATAAAGAATGGCATGGGATAACTAGGAAGGTGGCTGGTAAATCTGTGCATGCGAAGTCACAAAGCCCATTGCCTTCACAAGATAATGTCTAGCATGGAGGGCACATTTTTGAAGATGTTAAACCCTGTGAGGGCATGAGCAGAACCCCTGCAATACAACTACGTATCAGGTCTCCATCATATTAATAAATGATACCTTCATACTCTGGGATGGCAATCTCAAGCAAGCTGTTTTCCCCCATTTTCCACTAATCCATAAACATTCATCAGTGGGATGTTTGCCCACTTTACGATGCATTGCATTTCTAATACCGGTTCATAAAATCGGACCCTTATAACCAATGGAGCACCCAAAAATCTGGTCTCCAACAAGACGAGACCAGCACACTTCCTGTCTGTAGCTTTACAACAGTATTTTTCTGTTGCATTTTAAAAGCTAGGATGCTGTAAGCCACAGACACTCTATACCCCTGTTTCTACTATTGATGTGTGACCCTTTCCTACCTTGAATTTCAATACAATTAGACAGTATGCAGAAAGTGGATATAGTCTGACTATACGTCATAAAACAAACTCCATATAGTGAAAGACAGTTGTACTTTTTCTTGTTGGCATAGATGCTGTGTAAGTGATCAGAACTGAGTCCCAGTGCAAGAGACTTTCAAACACTTTCAGATTGGTCAGTCTGCTCTGTGTCAGATGGCAGTAATACATGCATTGGCATCAACTGTAAACTCTGATTCTTGCATCAAATCCATGGGATGATATTTCAATTCTGTGAGACTTTACTAGAAATTTCTCTTCAGTTCTGACCATCAGGTGAAAATAAGTTCTATTTTTTAATGTTATTGTTTTTAAGCATTATTTTTTCTGAAATACTCCTTTGGTATTTAGAGAAAAACATGGCCTCACTACATTGTTTATTTCTGATCCTCTAACATCTATCATAATGCTATGCTTATAGTAGAAACTCAGTATTTGCTAAACGAATGAAGCTGGAAGAAATTCAGTCATGGACTGCTAATGAAAGAACATTTTTAGCCAAACACATTTATTTGTAATTTTCTGGAATCAACAGTAACATTTTGCAGTAACTTAAAAATTAAAACATGAAATACAAATTCTATTGCTATTGCAATCACAGTGATTAATGGATCATAATATTAAAGATCTTATGAGAAAATTTCCACTTACTCTTAGGATAAGCAATGTTGGGAAATAACTACTTGGTTGGTAAAAACAAGGAAATCCCAGAAAAAAATACTTTTTTATATGTGGCTATCAAAGAGTAATAGACACAAGGAGCCTTGGGAAAATGAATTTTGGACATTAAAAAGCCTGTCATATGAGAGCATAAAGACAGAGGGGCATGCCCAGGCAAAGGAGACAGAAGAGGAAGCAGACAGAAGAGGAAGGTGACTGTACAGAGAGATATATTATAGGAATAAAGAGAAATCAGCTGATTCTTATAAAATTCTCCAGGCAACAAGGGAGGATTGGAATTGCAGGAGCCCTAGATACAAGAATAGACTGATCAGGGAAATAATTCTCCCTGCATTTTACTAAGAGAGAGGAAGTGATGAAGGGGCTTAAAGCACAAAGAAGAAACAGAGATCTACACCTTTTCAGAGTTCACACATTCCAGAATTGATTAAATCCAAAAGAGGAACCAAAATACCTAAAACAAAAATCCACACTTGGAGCTCACATGCTGATAAGAACAAGAATGTGGTGAGGACCCAGAATATTGAGAGTTTGAATAATCAGACATAAATTCAACATGAATAAATCAGCTGAAAATGGATTAAGAACATGAATGTAAAACTTGAAACCATAAAACCCTTAGGGGAAAACAACCAAAAACATATGAAGTAAGTTCTTTGATATCGGTCTCAACAATGATTTCTTTTTGAATTCAACACCAAAAACAAAGACAACAAAAGGAAAAATAAGCAAATGGGACTACATTAAACTAATAAGCCTCTGCTAAGCAAAACAAAGTATTAATAAAATGAAAAGACAACCTACTGAATAAGAGAAAATATTCGCAAACCATGTACCTGATGAGGAGTTAATATCCAAAATATATAAAGAACTCATACAAGTCAATTGTAAACTAACAAACACACAATCTGATTAAAAAGTGTGAAGATATGAAAAGATATTCTTCCAAAAAAGACATACAAATGGCCAACACACCTAAAATATGTGCAAGGTCACTAATCAGGAGGGAAATGCAAATCAAAACTACAAGATAGCACTTCATATCCGTTCAAATGGCTGTCATCAGAATGACAAGAGATAACAAGTGCCAGTGAGCATATGGCAGAAAGGAAAATTTGTGCACTGTTAGTGGGAATGTCAATTGGTGCAGCCAATGAAAACCAGCATGGATGTTCCTCAAAATATTTTTTTAATTTATTTATTTTAGGGATAAAGAGTATGAGCAGGAGGGGGAGAGGAAGAGGGAGAGAAAGAAACTCAAACAGACTCCAGGCTGAGCATGAAGCCCCAAATTATTGTAAATATATAAAAGAATTTACAAGAAATATGGCTATAATGTGTCAACAGATTCAACACTTCAGAAAAAATGATAATATACACAATAAAGAAAATTCAGAACAGGGGCGCCTGGGTGGCACAGTCATTATAAGTGTCTGCCTTCTGCTCAGGGTGTGATCCCGGCGTTCTGGGATCAAGCTCCACATCAGGCTCCTCTGGTGGGAGCCTGCTTCTTCCTCTCCTACTCCCCCTGCCTGTGTTCCCTCTCTCACTGCCTATCTCTCTCTGTCAAATAAATAAATAAAATCTTTAAAAAAAATTTTCAGAACAAAACCTCAACAACGGGAATTAAATTTTTACTGGTTAAACAGAAAATTGGACTGTGTAGAAGGTAAGAACAGGGACCTCAAAGATATGCCAATAAAATTTATTCAAGTTGAAGCCAATAGGTTAATAGCATTTTTAAAAATGAGTTGAATATCAGTGACATGAGAGGTGATATTAAGTCTTCTACCACATATATAGTTCTCATCCCAGAAAAAGAGGAGAAAGGGGCAGAAAAAATTTTTGAAGAAATAATTGTTTAAAATCTTTCTGTTCTTTTTTTAAAACCAATCAACTCAAATTCACTCTATAATCCACACCAGGATATAAAAGAGGTCAATTTCAAGCAAATCACAATTGAACTATATAGACATAGGGAAAAGGGGAAAAAAAGTTCTTTGAAAAGGAAATAAAATTTTAAGATGAACCAAACTAATAGAGGGGAAAATTTCAAATTTTCTTTATTGTGGATGAAAGAGGACATAGGACATCAATACAGATACTATAGTAACTAAAAAACTGATGAACAATTTTAGGTACACAAATTTGACAATATTGTGAAGAAAATACTTTCAAAGATACAACCTATCAACTCATCAAACTGACAGAAGAAAATGATAGACAATGTCAATAGATTATATCTTTTAAGCAAATTGAATTCGTAGTTAGAAACTTTCAATAAAGTGGCTCTAGGATATGGTGCTTTCACTGTGAGTTCTACAAGTATTTAAAGAAAAACAAAGCCAATTTCATACAAATATTTTGAACACTATCAGAAGAAGGGACATTTCCGAATGTGTTTTATGTTGTCAGCATAACCCAAGTGTATTCATTTTTATTGCCACTGTAACAAATTGCACAGAAGCAATGGCTAGAAACAGCACAGATTTATTATCTTACAAGTATGTAGATTAGAAATCCAACCTGAGTCTCGTTAGGCTCAATCAAGGTGTTTGCAGGGCTTTGCTCCTTTCCTCAGTTTCTAGAGGAGAATATGTTTGCTCACTTTTCATCTTACAAGGTTGCCTCTATTGCTTGGCTCAAGGAGTACTCCCTCTATTTTCAAAGTCAGGAATGGAGGGTGGAGTCCTCCCATCGCAGCACCTCCACCCTGCTTCCATAGTCAGGTTTCCTTCAAATCTCCCATGAGAAAGATCCTCCATTTGTAAGAATCATGTGATTAATTGGGGCCAGCAGGATAATCCACAAAACACTCCCCATCTCAAGGTCCTTATTTAAATCACATTTGTAAACTCTCTTTTCTACAAGAGGAAACATCCTCACAGGATTGGAGATGAGGATGTGGATTCCTTTGGGGGGGCATGACTCAGTCTACCGCATTAAGCCCACATTGCACCCCTGAAAGACACTATAAAAAATGAAAACAAATGACCAGTATCCTCATAAACATAGACACAAAATCCTGAACAAAGTATTAGCAAGTAATACCAGTTATGTCGTGTTATTGCTATCTCACCATAAAGACTGGAAAATTGGATGGATTCTATGAATACCTTCTTTTCATATATTAACTGGTGGGGTAGAATAGTTATACCCAAGAGAAAGAAAATAAACAAAAAGAGCCCTACAACTGCCTTGGATTTATCCCTTGAGACATTTTTTTACAGATTTATTTATTTATTTATTTATTTGAAAGAGGGGTGGGGGCAGAGGGAGAGAGAATCTCAAGCAGACTCCATGCCCCACGCAGAGTCCACCATGGGGCTCGATCTTATGACCCGGAGATCACAACCTGAGCCACAACCAAGAGTTGGGAGCTCAATCGGCTGCACACCCCCAGATGTCCCCCACACCCACCCTGAGATATTTTGAACACCATGGGGCCAACAGGACAACCTGTGTAGAATACAATATCCTTCCTAAGTTGAGGAGTTAGAGATGAGAGCTCCGGGTGTATGAAGTACGTAGAATATATGCATCAGAGGAACGGACATGAAGAAGCAGAGAACAATCCCAGAACAGGGGTCCACTAATATTGTTGCCTAAATACCAAGCTGTACCCACACAGGGTGATATTTTAAGAGGCTTGACAAGAGTAAGTCCCAAGTTGTGGTTAGGCGAAAATGTCTTCAGGGAGATTGGATGTCCAAGTGGGCCGGGTGAACTCCTCATTGAACACCATAAGACATTCCAAAGAAATTCCAGAAGGGCCAGAGCTTAGTACAAGAGCTAAAATTGGCCTAAAATAAATACTGGACATCTGTCATGAGAAAGCTAAGAAATGAGTCTCAAAAAGTTTAAGTTGGTCTGCAAGTAGCTTACCCGTCTGCCAAAACCAAACCCAGGCAGCATCATCTGATAGAACTTTATGCTCTGATGGAAACATTCTTGTTCATGCTCTGATACAGTAGCCTTAGCACGTGTAGATATCACAAGTTTGAAATGTCACTAGTGACTAAGAACTGAAATTTTAAACTTTATTTCAT
Organism: Ailuropoda melanoleuca; assembly: GCF_002007445.2. Classification (NCBI taxonomy): domain Eukaryota; kingdom Metazoa; phylum Chordata; class Mammalia; order Carnivora; family Ursidae; genus Ailuropoda; species Ailuropoda melanoleuca. The sequence continues at coordinate 54,684,548 of NC_048223.1, forward strand.
TTGAATTAATATGAATTCTAATTTAAATGGCCCATTGCCAGATGTAGTTATGGTTACTTGAATTAAGCACAGCAACTTTAAACAAAGAGAATAAAATTATCTTTTTAGACATTCAGCCCTGTATCATTAGCAAATGCAGTATCCAATAATAAATTAAGAGAAATGCAAAAATGCAAAATATGAAACATATTGAGATGAGAATTTAGTCACTAGAAAGCCACAGAAATGACAGCAATCATAAAATAAAGGTAGGCATAAAATAATGAGACAAGAAGTCAAAGACATAAAAGTAAATAGATAAACAAATGGGCTTATTTGCTTGGTTGTACATGCCAGTCAATCAATCAGTGATCATTAGTCAGTGTGCAGTATTACACTTAAGAAAGATGTGGATCATTTGCTTTTTTTTAGTTCCTGGAAAATCACATTTCTGAAACTTTGTAAGATTATTCCCCCATGTTATTCAAGGAAAAAGTACCAAATACTAGTTATTACTTTTATACATCATCTCTTGTTGTTTTTAATCTTCTAACCAGGCTATTCTTGGTTTCTTGCTTTGCAGTTAGAAACCACAGCTTGCATCTCAATGTCCTTCTCAGGACATTTGAAGTCAATCAATAGGCCTCAACATATTATCCATGGAAGGCACTCTTCTTGATGAATGGTTTTTGCATTTTAACAAACTGATTCCTTAAAGGAGCTTTATATTTTCTTATGATGATTTTAAATCTCAAGCAAATGGCACATGATGGATTTAAACAGTTATATGTTGAATTCCTAACTGCACCATTTAGGCATACATATTGAATACTAACTTGAATTAAAAAGAAAAACACATTTGAAAACTGAAAGAGACAGAAGTTAAAATATCTCAAGATTTTTCTTTTACCTTTGTGAGATTACGTTTTGGTTGTCGTGCTTTTGATAATTTTTATTCCAGTATCATTTTTTTAAAGAGATTTATTTATTTGAGAGAGAGAGAGAAAGAGCACATGTGGGAGGAGAGGCAAGGAAAGAATTTTCAAACAGACCCCCTGCTGAGCACGGAGTCCAACACGGGGCTCCCATGACCCATTAGATCATGATGTGAGCCAAAACCCAAGCACACCAATTCCAGTGTCATTTTTATACTATTGGGTTTTCTTAAATTGAATTGTGCTGAATTTTGCTAGCATTTACTGTTACTTCTTGATATAATTTAAAAAAAAAAGCTAATTTTCCAGTATTATATTTGGGACAAAACTCATAATGAGTATGAAAATACAGCCATAGATATGGACATGAGTAAAGAAGATATTTTCAGGGCTAAGGGATCAATGACCATTTAAAGTCCATTTCTCTCTATACACATACTTAAATCTCAAACATACATAGTGACAGAAAAATGTGAGAACTACAGTTTGAAATATTACAGTACTTTCTTTGTGAAGGGCTAACTAGTCATGTTTGGAATGATACTCTTTATTAGACATGAAGATAAAGTGTTTTGTGCAGTACTTCCCCAATTCTCACATTGTTCAAGGGTCAAATGTATTTCACACCTTTATTTTTTATAAAAATGTTGAAATATGGATAGTTGTACAATTACTAGAGTAAAGTAGGTTAAGACTAGTTCCCAATGAAGACTGACCTATACAGTGTGCTCACTTTTCAAGGAAAAACAATTTCTTATTAGCGCAATAGTATTACCTGAGTGCTGAAGAATCGAGTTTTTATAGAGGTTGGACCCTGAGTTAAATTGATGAATGTCATTCATTAGTAAAATGTAACTGGTAGGAATTTGACTGAAATGAACCTATTTTCATCGATCTTTCAAGTTCATGAAACATGAACATCCAGATTCCATCGTAAGTTCAGGGTGTCTCAAAATTCACTCTTCAAAAAATCATCCGGGAAATTTGTAAAAATTCCACTTCTGAATTTTGGGCCTAGGAATTCCAGTACGGTATGGGATGCCTGAGATAAGGCCTAGGAATGTGTACATGCAACAACGACCCTGGATTACTCTGACTCATGCTGTTCTTTAAGAAACAATGATCTAGAAATACAACAAAGAGAAAGAAACAAAGCCAGAAAATCCAAGCTATGTATAAACTACAAGTGGAAATATTTTTAATGGAAAATTTCTGAGTTTCTCCAATGGATTAGTAAAATAAAAACATACTCCTACTTCCCAGCTTATGTTCCAGAAAGAGTTTTCATTTCAATCTAGATCTCAACAAAAAAAATATAACTTTCTGAAAATATCATTTCTCTGATTTCATATTTTATTTCACTTGAAAATGTTTGTGTTGAGGGATGCCTGGGGAGCTCAGTTAGTTAAGCAGCCAACTCTTGGTTTCAGCTCAGGTCATGATCTAAGGGTCCTGGGATTGAGCCCTACGTGGGCCTCTGTGCTCAGCAGGGCGAAGGGGGTCTGCTTGAGATTCTCTTGCTCCCTCTCCATCTGCCCCTCCCCCCACTCGCTCATGCTCTCTCTCTCAAATTATATAAAAAGAAAGAAAATGTTTGTGTTGATTTAGATAATTCTGGTGTTGCTTCAGAGAAAATTGGATTTGTGTATTAGATGAAAATTATGATGAGGTGTATTACAGAAGGAATTCACTGAAAAAAAATAGCTTTGTACTGGGAACAGGCATTATCAATTGAAATTGAAAACCAATCCTTTGAACATGGTTAAAATAGCAACTTCATCTAGGTAATACTTCAAACTTTGCTAAGAGTCAGAAAGAAAAAAAAAATAATGAGGACATTACTAAAAGAAGTTTCCTGATATTTCAGCACCTGTTCATTTGTTTTACAAATTGAGAATGAAATAGGACATTTTTAATTAAAGAATTACTTTGATTCTAGAATCAACACTCTCATTCCTCGAGAAGCTGTGTTGGACATCAGGGTTGGTGCTCATGCACAGTGATGGAGCCCATCTATTCCTTTCTCTCCATGAAATTTAATCAATTAATTAAGTTTAAGTTTATTAATTGAATTGGATTATTTATATATATAGCCACTGTCGGCTTCAATCAAGGGAAAGGTTAAATTAGGCCACAGAAGAGTTTTTGAGATCCTCCTCACTTTAATGCTAGATTGGTCTTCTGGAGCGTTACAGATCCAGATCACTCTGTTTTTTCCTTAACAAATAAGCCTGATGTGCTCACATTTAATTCTCCTTCTTCCAAATAAGAGGAGGATTTCAAATAAGTGGAGGGCAGAAGACTGGTATGAATACCCAAATATCCATCATGCTGGGCATCTGTGTAATTGTCTTAGGACCCCTGTGCCCTTTTCTGCAGACCCTGTGTCATCACCTTCTGGAATCTTGCCTCTCACCCACTTCCTAATGTTTCAGTGGAAGTAGCCACATGTGTACCATAAACCCACTGCTTGGGCACAGGTCTAGGAATGGGCACCTGAATCAAATGACTCCCACATTTGGGGTGAGACATTGAAATATTAGGCTCAGTCTGTCTTCTCTCTTCAACGGAGCTGTGAACATCCGAGCCGTGTGATAAAACCACTTTCTTCCATATGGACGGAGAAACATAGTCAAGTTCGCTCATCACAACCTTAGACATCTCATTCAAACAACTTTTATTTTGTTATTTGTTTAGTAACATCCATTTAGAAGTAAGCAAGTGAGCATTTAGATGCAACCAAGTAGCCTCCACCTAGAAGTTTATAAAGCACAGATACTGATGTAAAATTCAAGGGTAATCAGGCTTCAGGGAGCAACGCTGCATTGCCCTAGTGGATTTTATAGAATAAATGAAAGAAGTAGCATCCTTACACCGACCATCTTGGCATCATTCAGGCAATCCCAGGATTCCTGACTGTAAACACCAGTGCCCCCACACCCACGGGGGCCAGCCAGCTCAACCTCACTCCCAGGAGCTGCATTTTTTGCCACCTTTACTGAAAAAGAGACAACAGAGTTGATCAGTACTGGTTGGGCTCAGTAATAAACTCTGCTGAGAGAATTTACAAATTATTCCGTGTGAGATGTTGGGTTTTGTTTCTTCATTTTAAGTTGCACTCCTGCTTTCGAAAAAAGTTGGTTCACTTCATTGAGTTGGTGGCATTTATTGTGTAAAGCAGTGGCCAAGGGAAAGAGGGAATAAAAAGAAATAAAGGTGACATCCTCTTATCCTCAGGGAGTTTATGCCATAATGAGGGAGACTGATTACTAATCCACCATAAATCAGAATGGAATGAACAGTAAGGACATACAAAGAAAACCTCACCCATTTGGTAATGGTGATTTGGTTATATGAAATAATTTAAATTAATCATGACATTTTCAATTGGACTCCTGAAATTGACCAGTCATGTATGATTTGTTGAACTGTGCAAAAGGTGAGCTGTAGAATAAATACATAATAAGGGAAACTGTAGCTTTCTGACGTCTGCCTTTGTTAAACATGTATACTTTATGAAGAGAAACTTTCTAGAACATCAAAGCATACTGTTGAGAGATTTCAATAAAATGGAGTATATGAGACAACTCAGAATTTAGTCTGTTTTGTTAGGAAACTCTGAATAGGCATTTGCTGCAAAAATCACCCACCTAGGAAGCCTGCTGCAGTGAAATTCGGTATGTGTGCAGGAAGCCTAATTAGAGTTAATGAGGCTTGATTTCCATTCCACGTTAGCATTCCTCAAGAATCTACATTTTTAAACTTTCTAATTCTGCAAGTTTTGCACATTTTGTCTCTACTTTGTTTTGTTTTTTTTAACACATAATCCATGTTAGAAATTGAGAGTAATAGACAAGGTCATTTCATAATTAATGTCATCATATCTAAGTTATGAAGAAAACCGGATCTGTCTGCAAAGTAAGTTTTGTTTTTATAACCAATGTTTTATTTTTAATCAATGGAAGATGTGCCATTCAATTTTGTCCCTAAAATTAATAGCAGCTATTTACTTATAAATATATAAGACTGAATTTATCATCTTTCCCTTTTCACTGGGAATCTGGAGACTGACAGATTCTAGAAAAATGTTCACAAAGAAAATTAAGCCTCTCCAATATTCTGAAGCTTGTGTTTCTGAACTAACAGAGGTACTCTCTTCCCTCCCTCTTTCAAAGGTGTATCCCAGATTTATTTATTTATTTATTTATTTATTTATTTATTTATTTATTTATATTTGTCTCTGTACCTTATTTAGAAATAGGCTTGGATAGAAGTGACTGAAATTTTCAAATAATAGTGGCTTTACATAATATATACATAGTTATCACTCCTAAAAAAGTCTGGGTAGGAAAACCAGGACTTATTTGGTTCTTAATGATTTCAGAGCCACAGGGTCCTGGTAGACCAGTGTTGTGCCCTGCAGTCCGAATGTCATGATCTGAGATGATAGGATACAAGACAAAACAATTGTATAAAGAAAGAGAAAAAGCAGAGTTTTTACTTTCTGGCAGGAGCACAGGCTGGGGTAACTTGTCGGTCTTCACTCTGTGTTTTTGTAATTCATTAGAGCAACTATAACTTTATTGTGAAAATGGTAGAATTTAATCTTTACTATTACTCCCTTAACTCAGTCATTCACCAAATATTCATTAAATTACTATTAAATTACGTGGAGAAAAAGAATGCCACAAAGATGAAGAAAACAATCCCCACAGGAAGGAAGGTAAGGCAGGTAGAAAGGATTGTACAGTCGACGACTAGGATATAATGCTACTATGTAAGGGTTTATTCCATTGTCTGAGAAACAACAAACTTTAAGATTTCAGAACAGGAAGACATTTCTTCTAGATGCCATAATTCAGGAAAACATTCTGTGACAAGTGTCTTTGTCTAAGTCTCAATAAGGGGAAGTGTTTCAAAAAAAACAGATTGAGTTCCACTTGCAAAAGGATATAGTAGATTTACTTCCACCAAAACAAGAAATCACAGAATAAACCTAGTATAACATAGGGGCGCCTGTGTGGCTCAGTCGTTGAGCATCTGCCTTCTGCTCAGGGCGTGATCCCTGCGTTCTGGGATGGAGCCCCACATCAGGCTCCTCCACTGGGAGCCTGCCTCTTCCTCTCCCACTCCCCCTGCTTGTGTTCCCTCTCTTGCTGGCTGTCTCTCTCTATGTCAAATAAATAAATAAAATCTTTAAAAAAAAAACAACTAGTATAACATAGTTTCCTTTAAAGCCATTGAAGGTTTATGGACACAGAGAAATCTTATAAAGACTAAATTCCAGAACAATGAGCTCCTCCCAAATGAGCAAGTGGCAGTTCGCTTCCATTCCTGGGCTAGGAGCTGAAATTGGTGATAAGCCTGTCAAAAAAGTTTGACTGAGAACTTTTATTTCCCTAAAAGACAGGAACGAAATAGAGTTCTGAAAAATGTGAAGGCCAGCATATCAAGTATGAATCTGGAAGAGTCCCAATTACCAAAAGAGTGATTTTATTACATGGGACTTGAGCTGAGCAAGCAGAGGCTGGCTACAGGACTGGAAAAGAAAGATATCCTAAGATTTCACAGCCCCACAGTCTCATGGTCTTTTAGTCTCATGGTTTCAAATTTGTGGAGCCCTAAACATTCGCCTTTTTACAGTCTCCATGTCTAAAGTCTAAAGCTCTGAAGTCAAGTAGACTCGAGGTCTCAATTTGCAGTGACCAGCACCAGCATCCTATTGAACAGGAAGCCAGAACACACCTTCAAAGTATTTTGAATACAGAGTAAATGACTGATCAAAATTGTAACCAAACTCCAGGCTATCTTAACTCCAATCAAGTTCAGCGTTATTAACATGTGGCCACGTAGAAACTTGAGGGCTAGTCTAAGGGTAATTTAATTTTCCCTAGTTCTGAAACTCATACCAAGACTCTGGGAGAAGTTATTAAAACTGAAATCTGGGGCCCAAGAAGCTCAAACTTGACTTGCTCAAACAATTCAATTCCACACTCACTTTATCTGCCGAAGGAAAAAGGTCAGTAGGTCTGAGGGGGCAGGTGGGAGAGGATATAGATCTCTATCTAAAATATTCACATCAGATCCATTCTCACTGTTCTCAGACACACAGTGCAGCATTAAATAAATTATGAGGCACATAAATAAAAATGTGTGAATTTTTCAAGAGAAATATCATTGGAGAAAATTAGGCCTACAGATAACCTCACTGTGGGAAATACCAGAAATTGACTTTAAATTGCTATGACAAATAAGTTAAAGGATCTCAAGGTAAAGATTAATATAATGAATTAAAACTGAGAAATTACAGAAAAAAATTGGAAGATGCAAAAAAAATTGTAATCCTAGAACTGAAAGGCAATATCTCAGAAAAAAAGAAAAAATAATTAGATGGATCTAACAGTATATTCAGCACAATAGAAAAAAAAAGTTTAGTTAATTTAAAGAAAAAATTAATAGGAATGACTTAGATTAAATCAGAGAGTTAAAAAGATTGGGAAAATAAATAACAGAGATCTGAAGACTAGTAGGGAAGCATGAAATAGACCCAGGAAAGAAAGGATAGAGAAACAAAAACATATCAGAAAATTGGCTGAAAGTGTTTCAAATTTGATCAAAAACAGCCACCCACCAATCCAGGTAGTTCAGTAAAACTCAGACTGAATAGATAAACTTAAAAAAAAATACATACACAAATCAGAGTCAACTTTTGAAAACCATCAATAAAGAAAAAACATTAAAATTCAGACATAGAAAAAAAAAGCACTCAGGAAAAGCTGTAAGAATTATCACTGACATGTGAGCAGGAAAAGGCAGAATAGATGACAATGGAAAATACTGCTAGAACACTGAAGGAAAAACTCGAGCAAAAACTGTAACTGTGAACCTAGAATTCTATATCCAGAGCTGAGTGTGTGTGTGTGTTCATGTGTGTGTGTGTGTGTGGGTGTGTGTGTGTGTAATCCTTCGAAAATGAAGTATTTTCAGTTGAACAAAACCTGAAAGAATTTGTTTCTAGAAGAATCACAATATAAGAAATGTTAGGAGTGCCTGGGTGGCTCAGTTGGCTAAGCGTCCAACTTTGGCTCAGGTCATGATCCGGGGGTCCTGGGATCAAGCCCCACATTGGGCTCCGCACTTAGGGGGGAGTCTGCTTGTCCCTCTGCCCCTCCCCCTGCTCATGCTCTCTCTTTCTCAAATAAATTAATAAAATCTTAAAAAAAAAAAAAAAAGAAGTGTTAACTTCTCAGGTGAGGGAAAATTATACTGGAAAAGTACCAGATAGGGTTAAGTGTGTAATTTTATATATGTTCTTTTTTATATCACTTCTTTAAGTATCTATTAATTTTACAACAAAAAATAACAACAATATATTGTAAAAGTATATGGATACCTAAGTTAGATGACGACAAGAGCCCAACGAGCAAGAGAAGTAAACAGAATTGTGTTAGTTAGGAAAATAGTAAAATATTATCTGAAGGTAGATAGTGGTAAATTAAAAATGCACTATATCCTTGACTTCTAAAGAGACAACAACAACAAAAAAACAACATGAACTATAGTTAAAATATCAATAATAGCAATAAAATGTGATACTGAAATAAATTTGAGTAATATAAAAATAGAAATAAAGGAAAGAACAGCAAAAAAAAGTACAGAATAAACAAAAATGAAATAGAAAGAGGGTAGATTTAGGTCAACTTTATAAATAATTAGTCAAACAACAATGGAGTAACTCCCACATAGGAAGCAGAAATTGTCAAGATTGGACAAGAAAGCATTACCTAATTACTTGCTGCTTTGCTTATGGGAGACACAGCCTATGTTTTTATAAAAGTTGAAAGTGAAAGAGTGTGAGAAGGTACAGGGGCACCTGGGGGCTCAGTCGGTGAAGCTTCTGCCTTTGGCTCAAGTCATGATTTCAGGGTCCTGGGATCGAGCCCCACATTGGTCTCCCTACTCAGCGGGGAGTCTGCTTCTCCCTCTGCCTCTGCAATCTCTCTCGCTCTCTCTCAAATAAATAAAATCTTCTTTTAAAAAAGAAGATTTTCTCGCAAAAACAAGGAATAATAATGTTGAAGTGGCTATATTAATTTCAGAGTAGACTACAACAAAATAACTATTACTATTACTGGGGATAAAAATGGATCCTTTAGGGGCGCCTGGGTGGCACAGTGGTTAAGTGTCTGCCTTCTGCTCAGGGCGTGATCCCGGCGTTATGGGATCGAGCCCCACGTCAGGCTCCTCCGCTATGAGCCTGCTTCTTCCTCTCCCACTCCCCCTGCTTGTGTTCCCTCTCTCGCTGGCTGTCTCTATCTCTGTCAAATAAATAAATAAAATCTTTAAAAAAAAATGGATCCTTTATTCTAACAAAAATTCATCAACCAGCCAAAATAATACTGAAAGTTCATATCTCAGTAACAAAGCTTCAAAATACAGGAAATTACAATAAGCAGACCTAACTCAAGACATATACAATCTACATTCAGAGTTGAATGTATTAACAAAGCTGTCTTGATGGTAAGAAGCCATAATGTTAAATCAGTAAGGCTATTGAAGATATATAAAACGTTATCTCACAAGCTGACCAAAGTTACATTTATAAGAGATTTTTATTTATTTACTTGTGAGTGAGAGAGAGAGCACACAAGCCAGGGGGGTGGGGGCAGGCAGGGGGAGAGGGAGAAGCAGACTCCCCGCTGAGCAGGGAGTCCAGCCCATGTAGGGCTTGATCCCAGGATCCTAGTATCATGACCCGAGCCGAGCGCAGACGCTTAACTGGCTGAGCCACCCAGACACCCCAAAGTTACATTTATAGAACACTTCCCTCAACAACACAAAAACACAACATTTACAACTTTGCATAACATTTTAGTAAAATGAAAAACGTTTGGTCCACATAGATATCAAAATGAAGTTATAAAAAAATCACAATGGTATGTAGTACGTCTGCTGATCACAAACAGACCGATAAGGATGAAGTGTTTAGAAAAAAATTTCTAATATTTGGAAATTAAGTAACATACAAATAAAAAATCACAAGGGACATTAGAGAATATTTTGAACTAAATAATAAAGAAGATTAAAAAATACCAAAATTAGTTGGGTACAGCTCTTGATATTTTTGAGGGATATTTTTACTTTAAGTATATTGGAGCAAAATAAAGTTTAGGAAATGTATGGTATAAAAATTGCACCTTAAGAAGCTTAATTTAAAAAGACTAAACTATACACCAAAATTTGTAGAAGAAAGGAAATAGTACAGATAAATACGGAAATCAATGAAATGGAAGAAAGAAAAAGGAGAAAAACAGATGGCCAAATATTGGTTCTTTTGAAATCTTAATCAAATTGGTAAATACCTAGCCAAGGGAAAGTCAGATCACCAAACAAGAATGTGAAAGGGAACGCTGTTACTCATTCTAGAAACACTAAAAATTGATAATGCAGAGGTATTATGAACAACACATGCAAAGGAAGTGTACATTTCAAAGGAAATGTATAAATTCCTTGAGAAATACAAACACTGAGCAATGACTCAATATGAAATATGAGAACTGAATTTACCTGTTATGTTTTAAAGATCTAGAATTCACCATTCACATCCTTCCCGGGGTTTTCAAGCCATAAAGGAATATTAAGAACTGGACTTTTCCTCCTCTTTGCAAAAAACTAAAAAACTGGGTTAAATATATAAAACTGTTTTCAGACATTGTCAACAGATGCATAGGACCCTGATCAATGAAACAAGGAAAACAGATAAGATGGTGCTTTGAATGCCTTAGCTTTCTGCTTGGAGGCAGTTTCCATCTGGACCAAGACCGTCGCACACACGCAGTCTCATGTTCATGAGGAGACATAGGCCAAAGTTTTGGGGATACAAAGAGGTGGTTTGAAGAAAATAGTGAAGCAAATGAGAGAATGATTCAGAAAAAGTCTTCCAGAAATCTGTTAGATCCGCCAGAGGAATCTAATCCCCCAGAGGAATTTTATTTATTTATTTATTTATTTATTTATTTAAGAAAGAGAGAGCGAGAGAGAGGTAGGGGAGAGGGAGAAGCAGACTCCCCGCTGAGTAGGGAGCCCCATGCAGGGCTCGATCCCAGGACCCCGAGATCATGACCTGAGCTGAAGGCAGACGCTTCACCTACTGAGCCACCCAGGCGCCCCTAGAGTCCTTGATAAGTTTTTGAAGGTTGTGCATGTAGGTTGTGTAGTGTAGACCTCTCTACGGCTGGGACAAGTGACTGGGCAGTTGCAAGCCAAAGAATTCCCAGTTCTCACAAAGTGCAGGTGTCCAGGCAGAAGGAAAGCCCTGTGTGGTTGTCTGAAGTGTTCAGTGGAGACCTCAAAAGGATCACATGTCAACAGCAGGAATAAGCAATCCCCAGGGTGAAGGCTGCTCCCACCCCACGCAAGCAAAGCTTAAAAGCAAAGCTTAGAAACTGATGGACTTGAAATGCACCTGTGTGCTAGAACCAAGCTCTTCATATTGTATGTTATACAACATCTACATATATGTTGTATACATATGTTATACAACATCCAAACACCCAACAACATAGTATCAAAAACACACCATCCAATTAAAAAATGGCTAGATTTGCCAAGAAGAACTATAATGTAACCAGAAAAAAAAAATCGGTCAATAGATAGACCCTAAAATTACAAAGACTATAGAACTACCAAATAAATATGTTAAGGGCATCTGAGTGGCTCAGTCTGTGAAGCGTCTGCCTTTGGCTCAGGTCATGATCCCAGAGTCCTGGGATCAAGTCCTGCATTGGGTTCCCTGCTCAGAGTATGTTTTTCCCTCACCCTCTGCCTCTCCTCCGGCTTGTTCTCTCTCTCTCTCAAATAAATAAATCTCTTAAAAAAAGCTTCAGTTAAGATACCACAGAATGTATAAAAATGCAAGACCCAGCTATGAATTGCCTATGGAAGAATATTTCTAATGTAAGGGACATAGATAGGTTAAAAGCAAAAGGAGAAAAAAAAAAGATATATCACAGAAATTTTAATCATAAGACAGCTGGAGTGGTAAATTCATATCAGACAAAGGTAAAGAATATAAAGGAATATTGCCAGGAGTAAAAGTGTAAATTTTGTAATGATAAAGGAGTATATTATTCCAGAACACAAGAATAGACTTTAACATATAGGAAGCCAAAAAGGACAAACAGAAAGAGGAAATAAAGATATTCACAATTACTGTTGGTAGATTCACCACTTCTCTTTCAGTATTTGTTAGAAGAAACAGACATAAAATCAATAAGAATGTAAAAGACCAGAACACAATTATCTACCAACTTGACATAATTGACATACAGAACAATCTACCCATGAATACAGAGGGTATATTCTTCCAAGGTGAATACAAAACAGTTCCAAGATGTTACATATGCTGGGACATAAAGTCTGAATATATTTCAAATAATTAAAATCATGAAGAATTTACTCTCTGACAGTAACAGAATAGATTTAGAAATAAAAACAGAGATATGCAGAAAATTGTACAATATGCATAAATTAAATGACACACTTCTAAATTACCAGTACATAAAAGGGAAAATCACAAGGAAATTCAGAAGTATTTTAAATTGAATTAAAATTCAAATAAAGGTATACAAATGTTTGTTTTGCAATTAAAAGTGTTTAGAGAGACATTTACAATCATAACTGTTTATGGTAGAAAGAATAAAATCCTAAATTTAATTATGTAAATCTACATCAAAAAGTTAGAAAAGAAGTGCAATTTATACTCAAAATAAATAGAAGGGAAACAAAGATTAGAACAGAAATCAATGAAACAGAAAAAGTACAATAGAGAAAAATAAATAAAATCACAAGCACATTTTTTGAAAAGAAAGAGTCAATAGAATTGGGGAAAAAAACCCAATTAGCTAGAGTGTATTAAAAAGTAAGGACAAAGACAAGACACACACTGTTAGGTGAAATTCTAGTGTGAACATCACTGCAGAGCTTAAAGACATTAATAAGATATTAAAGAAATGTTATGAACAACCTCATGGCAATACATTTGAGAATCTTGATGGAAGGGAAAATTTCTTGAAAGGCAAAAACTACCAAAATTGATTTAAGACCATAATTATTAGATAACTTCGCCTAAACCCTCAAATGAAGAAAATTGCCAGCATAGTTTGCTTCTCTGGTGCATTCAGTCTAAAATTTAAGGAATAAATAATACCAATAGTATCAAATCTTTCAAAATATAGAGAAGTAAACACTTTTGAACTAATTTTTATTGCGACAATGAAGATTCAGATTCAGTTCTAAGGAAAAAATAGAGAGCCCTTATAGACTTTGCACGGTTTCCCCTGATGGTAGTATTTTGCAAACCTAGTAAATCTAACAATCAGGATAATACCATTGATACAATTCAGTGATCTTAGATTTCCCCACTGTTTCTTGTTCCCATATGTGTTTGTGTTAATTTCTATGCAATTTAATCACTTGTGTGGGTTAGTATATCCATCACCATTATCAAGAACCGGAAGAGTGGGAACACCACAGTGATCCCTGTGTTGCTCTATCAAAACCACACCCAGTTTCCTCACACCCCTAACCCAGTCCCTCACCTCTGACAACCTCTAGTCTTTCCATTTCTCAAATTTTGTCGTTTCAGTTTAATTCCATAATTGAGCGAGAGCCATAATTCCCTAGAGAGTCATTGGGTTGTTGTGCATATCAACATTACATTACCGTTGTTGCGGAAGAGTACTGTGCGAGGTGTATGTACCACAATGTGTTACACAAATCGAGTAGTACTGTATGATGTAGCATTGTTTAACACATTGTGGTACATCTGGTTTGTTTCCAGTGTTTGGTTACTGCAAATAAAGCTGCTATGAACAAACACACAGATGTTTTTGTGTGAAGGTAAGTTTTCGTCTCTCTGAGATAAATACCCAGGAATGCAATTACTGGGCCTTATATAAATGGGTGTGTAATTTCATAGGAAACTACTAAAATTTTCCAGAGTAGTTGTAACACTTATATCCTTACCAGCAATGTGTGAGTGATGGTTTCTCCAGATCCTTGACAGCATTTGATACGGATACTCCTTTTTTATTTTAGCAATTCTGATATACCTAGGTACAAAGTGATAGCTCACTGAAGTTTTAATTTGTATTTACCTGATGGCTAATGATGGTGAATATATTTTTATATGTTGATATATATTTATCTGTACAATCTGTGTAATCTCTTCAGTAATATGTGTTTTTGTATCTTTTGCTTATTTTCCCATTTCTTTTTTTTTTAAGATTTTATTTATTTATTTGACAGAGATAGAGACAGCCAGCGAGAGAGGGAACGCAAGCAGGGGGAGTGGGAGAGGAAGAAGCAGGCTCATAGCAGAGGAGCCTGATGTGGGGCTCGAACCCATAACGCCGGGATCATGCCCTGAGCCGAAGGCAGACGCTTAACTGCTGTGCCACCCAGGCGCCCCTATTTTCCCATTTCTTAATTGGATTGTTTTTAACTGTTGAATTTTGAGGGTTCTTTATATATTCTAGATATTTGTCCTTTGCTAGGTATGTGACTTGAAAATATTTTCCAGTCTATATCTTGTATATTTACTCCCTTCACATTGGCTTTCATAGACCAAAAGTTTTTAATTTTGGTAGTCTAATTTATCTTTTTTAAAGTGTATTGTGCTTTTCATGTTAAGTCAAGAACTCTGCTTAACCCCAGATTTTAAATATTTTCTTTTCTCTTAGTATTTGGTAAATGTATTATAATTTTAAATTTTATATCTAAGTCTATTACCCATTTCAGTAAATTTTTGTATAAGGTATAAGGTTTATGTTTAGATCACTTTTTCCCTAATGGATGTCCAACTGCTTCTAGCATTATTTGTTGAAAAGGCTACACTCCCTCCATTGAATCGCCTCTGTATCCTCATCAAAAATCAGTTGACCACCTTTGTATGGATCTGTTTCTGTGTTCTGTCTTCTGTTTTATTGATTTGTGTATATATATCTCTACCAATATTACACTATCTTGATTACTCAGGCTACAAAGTAAGCGTTAGTGTCAGGTGGAATGTTTCCTCCCAATTTGTGCTTTGTCAAAATTGTTATAGGTATTTTAGGGACAGTGCTTTCCATATAAATCTTGGACGGATTTCCCTGCCAACAAAATTCCTTTCTGGAATTTATGTAGGAATTGCATTAAACCTATAGAGCAATTTGGGGACAATCAAGTTCTTTACTGTGTTGCATCCTCCACTCTGTGAACACATTGATGTATTTTTCTCCATTTTAAGTAGGTCTTCTCTGATTTTTTTCATCAGCATTTTGTAATTTTCAGCATACAGATCTTGTACATGTTTTGTTAAATGTGTACTAAATATTTAGTTTCCTTGAAGCTATTAGAAACAACCTTATATTTTTAATCTTCGTTTTTTCATGTTCCTTTATAGTATATACAAATGAAATAGTTATTCATACAAATGAAATAGTTATTCATTTTTAACTTTTTAACCCTTGACACTGTTAAACTCACTGTACAAACTTTTTGTCGGTTCCTTAGGATTTTCTATGTAGACAATCATATATGCAAATAGAGGTAGTTGCATTTCTTTCTTCCAGTCTGTATTATTTTATTACTTTTCCTTGCCTTATTGCGGTGGCTAGAACTTCCAATACCATGTTGAATAAAAATGAGGAGAGCAGACATCCTTGCCTTGTCTCTAAACTTGGAGATAGAGTGCTTATCCTTTCATCATTAAAGATGTTAGGTGTAGCATTCCTAAAGATGTTATCAAGTTGAGAAAAGTCCACTCAATTCCTAAGCTTCTGAAAATTTTTGCTAGCCATAGCATTGAATTTTGTCTAATGTTTTTTTGTGCATCATTTTCTGTGATTATATTGTTTTCCTTCTTCAGCTTGTTGATATAGTTTCACTGTTTTTCAAATATTGGAATAGACTTGAATACCAAATATAAATATTACTTGGTCATGGAATATAATTCTTTGTCTTGCACTGTTAGACTCAGCTGCTAGTATGCCTCGTAGGTGTTTTTGTTTTTCCAGAAAAGATCATGAAAGAAACAGGTTTGCAGTTTTCTTTTCTACACTGTTCCTCACATTTTATTTTCTTGAAGAGGTTGAGTAAAAGTAGCGTGTGTTTTTTTTAATGTTTGGTAGAATTCTTCAGTAAAACTGTTTTGCCTTCAAATTTCATTTTCAGGAGGTTTTATTTATTTATTTATTTAAAGATTTATTTCTTTGAGAGAGAGCATGCACATGAGCAGGGGGGAGGGGCAGAAGGAGAGGGTGACGGACAGATACCTCAGACTCTCCACTAAGCACGGAGCCTGTCTTGGGGCTCGATCCCAGGACCCTGAGATCATGACCTGAGCTGAAATCAAGAGTTTGACACTTAATACACTGAACCACCCAGGGGCCACCCCCCTTTTTTTTTTCATTTGCAGGAGATCTTAAATTTCAGATTCAAATATTTTAGTGCTCTAGTAGTTAATGGTTTGTTGATTTGGTCCATTCTTCTTTTTTTTTTTTAATAATTAATTTTATTTTATTATATTATGTTAATCACCATACAGTACATCCCCTGATTCTGATGTAAAGTTTGATGCTTCATTAGTTGCGTATAACACCCAGTGCACCATGCAATACGTGCCCTCCTTACTACCCACCACCAGTCCATCCCCTTCCCCCACCCCCTCCCCTCTGAAGTCCCCAGTTTGTTTCCCATAGTCCATAGTCTCTCATGTTTCATTCCCCCCTCTGATTACCCCCC